>NW_027187270.1:1240715-1254436 GCF_028583685.1 Petaurus breviceps papuanus
TACTTCCTGAGATGGCCCCCAGTCACTGTGGGCATACTCTGGGCCCCTCACAACCACATTCCAGCTCGAGGGAAAGCTGGGCAAAGGGTAGGGATCCAGGCTCAAGGACCATGGAAGATGTTGAGGCCTATGCCATCCAGGCAGCCAGGCTGCCAGCAAACATTTATTGAGCCTACCTATGTGCCAGGCACTGGACTAGGCCCTGGGCAAGCCCAAGGAGAGGCAAAAGCACTTCCTGACCCCAAGAAGCTGACATTTTAACCATTTATTGGACAGAGTGTTGTGTACAGGCATCACTGGAAAGCTCTGGTGATTGATTCTTGTTACAGAAAGAAGCCTCATCACCTGGGGATGGGGGGGGTGTCAGCCTTGACTTCTCCAGCTGCCATGCCAGACTGGGGGGGGGATCTGTTTCCTCACTTCCTCATGTGTTTCCTCTTTCTGTCAAGGTAGTCTGAAGGTTACCCCCTCACCTCCCTTAGAACCTCAACCCCCCCATTGGTTTTTTTAAATGTAATTAATTTGTTTATTTAATTTTAGTTTACAACATTGAGTTCCACAATCCCTTGAGTTTCACATTTTCTCCCCCTCCCTTTACCCCCTTGGGAGTGCAATCAAATACAGGATGTACAAATACCTTCACATTAAACATTAGTCAGGTTGTAAAGGATTATAACCAATGGAGTGAACAGTCGGTAAGAGGAAACAAAACAAAACAAGAAAGAGGGAGAGCAAGTCGTTTGCTTCAGTCTGCATCGAGACTCTGCAGCTCTTTCTCTGGATGTGGACATCTCTCTCCATCATGAGTCTTTTGGAGTTGTCTTATAGCCTTGCATTGCTGAGGGGAGCCCAGTCTGTCAGAGTTGGCCATCACACATACGTTGTGTCTGTAATTGTGTACAGATTTCTCCTGGTTCGGCTCTTCTCACTCAGCATCAGTTTATAGAAGTCTCTCCAGGTTATTATGAATGCTTCTCATTTCTTATAGCACAATAGTATTCCATTACATTCATATACCACAACTTGTTCAGCTGCCTGGGCTATTGTTATGACCTCCTCCCTGGACTCTCCCTTCAGGGTCTCTCCCCTCTGCCCAGCACCTTCAGGGCCTCCCAGGTGTCTGTGAACAAGAAAAGTCCTTAGGCTGGCATGCAGGGCCCACCAGAGGTTCACTCCCAGTTTCCTTGTCCAGTCCTTTTCTCCATCACTCCCCTTCAAACAGCCCAAGGAAGCAGACAATGGGAGGCTGAGCTCTTCCCCAGACTCCCCCCTCACCTCCACTCATCTGTCTCCCCTCCAGTAATAATAATAGCTGGCATTTGTTTAGAAAGTTAGTTGTAGAATGCTTCACAGAAATGCTTTCATTTACTCTCTGAACCAGTCCTATGAGGGAGCTCTGACAGATGAGAGAGAGAAGGAGGAGGGGGAGGAGGGAGAGGAAGAGGAAGAAAAGGAAGAAGAGGAAGAAAGAAGAAGAACAAAGAACAGAGAAAAGGAGAGTCTGGTTAAATGATGTGATCAAGGTTACACTGCTAGTGTGTTAGGGGCAGAATTTGAATCCAGGACTCAGTTCACTCTTGATTCAGTCCTCTTTCTACTACAATCAAATGCCAATAGACAAAGGTCCTTGATTTCAAGCCCTGAGTCATTTGTTATCTTTGATATTCTCAGAGCTCAGTATGGTGTTTTGCACATAAATAGTAGGCACTTGAAAAGTATTTCTTGATTTTAATTGCAAAAAATTCATGACTGAAAAGGAACCCTTTGTTATGGGATAATTTCATGGACAGAGCCCTGAACTTGGAATGTCATCCTAATGCTTCAATTTGGTGTGTGACCTTACATAAGTCACTTCTCTAGGCTTCTGTTTCCCAGTCTGTGGAATAATTGGAGTCTACTTAATTAATTTCAAGGAGCAACTATCAGATACTCTTATGGTACTGGCCCATGTGGGATTGGGAGTAGGCATGGGGAAAGAAAGACAAAATATAATTAGTCCCTCCCCCCAAGGAACTGCCCTTCTATGTCTCTCTGATTCTAATATTTGAGCCTCAGCTCTGCCACTTTTGCTGTGTATGACTCTAGGCTAGTTATTCAGTGTCTTTGGGTTTCAGTTGGCTTAGATGGCTCTTGTTCTCACTCTAACACTGTGGGATCTGGTGACTCTGGGACGTGTGGGTACTTGGAATAGCATTACAGATTGCAAACTTTTCTGCCCGCTCAACACCCTATCCCATGCACATCCCCCTCCCCCTCCCCTTCTATCTAACTGTTGGACACATATTATTGTTTAGTCCTTTTCAATTGTGTCTGGACTTGCAGTAGTTTGCTATTTCCTGCTCCACCTCATTTTACAGATGAGGTAACTGAGGCAAACAAGGTTAAGTGATTTGCTCAGGGTTCACATAGCTAATACGTGTGATGTCTCATTTGAACTCAGGTCTTCCTCTGTCCAGCCCCGGCACTTTATCCACTGCAGCACCACCTAGCTGCCTGATTACTGGCTGTGTCATCCCATAAATCCCCTCTAGCAAATCCTTTCATATTTTTAGATCCTTTCATGTTTGGGGGGTTTCTGCTAAACTCTTAAAGATCCGCTAAACTTCCATGACTCTGTGTCCATCCATCCTGGAAACTCAGATTATTATATCTGTCTTAGAAGCATGAGTAATAAATTTATTCAATGAGGGGGAAAAAAACCAAACAAACTCAGTTGCTGTAGGAGTGGAAAGAACCTTGCCTGAGGGAGGGCACTGCTTGTGTCTGGTGGGGGTTGGAGAAAGGCATACAGAGCTGAACAAGGATGCAGGAGTACAGCTGTACATTACCCTCCCTTCTCTTATCTCCCCACTGCCAATGACCAGTCTCCCAGGGCCTTCCCCCACCTCAGTTGCTTCCATGTGGAAGCCTGAGGCAAAGCCCTGACCTTCTGTCCCCAGTTAGGACTCAGGTCTGTCTTCCCCAATAGTTCTGGCTTAATAGAAATGTTTTAATTTTGGGAGAGAGAAAACAAGGGTGTTTAATCTTAGGTCATGTGATGATAGAGTATGTGGCTTTAATGGCTAACAAATGACATTTGCACAGCCTTAATTGGCTCCTAATGGAAGAATTAGCCTGGAGGTCTTAGTGATATGGAAGCCACAATGAGATGGGTCCTGACAAGGAAAGATTCATTATATTCCATAATACACAATGTACTTGGGTTCCCATGTCTGTGCCACAATTAGTACAGGTCCCCACTGCCTTTCATCTTACTGGGAAACACCTTGATTAAGAAACCTATGGGTGCATGGATCTGTTTTCAGTGTCCCTCTCTAATCTCTGTTTTTCAGGCCTGTTCTCTGTAATTTTCTAACTGGACTTGCCATATCAGGACTGGAAAGGCGGTTAGAGATTATCTAATAGTCCAATTAGCTAGGTGGTACAGTCAGGAAGACCTGAGTTCAAATCTGGCCTCAGATACTTTCTAGCTGTGTGACCCTGGGCAAGTCACTTCACCCTGTTTGCCTCAGTTTCTTCATCTGTAAAATGAGCTGGAGATGGAAATGGCAAATCATTCAAGTATCTTTGCTAAGAAAACCCCTAATGGGGTCATGAGGCGTTGGAGATGACTGAATTAATTATTTAATGAGTTCAATTCTCATCATTTTAGTGATTAGGACACTGGGGCCCAAAGGGGAGAAAGCCCCAGGCCACAGCATTGTGCTGACAAAGACAGCGTTGGGTTTGGAGGTAGGCCAGCTGGGCCCAAAGTCAGTTCTGCAGGTTCTGGCTGAGCTCTGGTACTGTGTGGCAGGGAGGGGCTGATGCAGGTTAAAGAGATGGCCAGCAGAGAGCAGCAGAGGCACGCTTTAGCCCAGCCACAGGCCCCACCTCAGCTGGAGCGAGCCCCAGCTTCAGGCTGGGGACCCCAAGCACACCCCAACCCCAGCCTGTTTCAGTCCCACTCCTCTCCCTTCAGAACTGCCTTTTCCCTCCTTCAGTGAAAGCTGGGCACCCTGAAAAGAGAGATACATCCCCACCACCCCAAGTCCCCCAAAGGTGGGCAAAAGTTACTGATCTGGACATACTTGCTTTCTAATGGGGCTGATTAGTCACCTCCCTGCCCCATGCCATTCTGTGGATTCAATCTATGGGACCCTAGGCATTCATGTTCCACTTGAGGCTTCATATCCCCTCTGCCTCCACAGATCTTGTGACTGTCGGGACTTTGACAAATCAGTTGAGGTCTCAGTGCCCCTCTAGCCATGCCTGAAACCTGGTGTTTCTGTCTTTTCATTTTCTCTCCTCTCTGGCAGGAGGTGAGTGATGGGTTTCATCTTCACTTTTCTGTACTCAGAGTTTATGATTTTCTTTATTGGAATTCTAGAGTTTTCAAATTTGTTTTTCTCTATAATGTTGTCATTGTATGTATATTTTCTCCAAATTTTGCGTACTTTTCTCTGCATAAATTTATAGAGGTCACCTTAGTTTCCTCTGAAACTTTTTGCCCATTTTGTCATTTCTTCTGGAACAATAATACTCCATTACATTCATATACCATCATTTTTTTTTACCTCCTTAGTTTCCAGTTTGGGACAACTTTCAAAGATCTGCTGTAAATATGTTTCTACATATAGCTTCTTTTCTTCTTTCTTCCATCCCTTTGGGGTATAGACCTAATAGTGGTATAGTCGAATGGTATTTATAGTTCAGTGACTTTTTGGGGTATAGTTCTAAATTGTTTTCCAGAATGGCTGGATCAATTTTCACCTAAACCCATACTGCACTAATGGCTTTGTTTTCCCGCAGGCCCTCCAATATTTGTCATTTTCTTCCTTTGACATCTTCACCAGTCTGATGGGAGTGAGGTAGAAGCTTAAAGTTGCTTTAACTTTCATTTCTATAGTTATTAGTGATTTAGTCAATTTTCTTTTAAGCCTGTTGATAGTTTGGCTTTCTTCCTTTGAACACTGTCTGTTCATATCCTCTGACCATTTATCTATTAGAGGATATGTTATGTTATATGTCTTTTTTATTTAATATTTTTTCCAATTACATGTAAAAAGAAATTTTAACATTCTTTTTGAAAATTTTGAGTTCCAAATTCTCTCCCTCCCTCTCTTGTCTGAGAAGGCAAGCAATTTGATTTAGGTTATACACATGCAGTCATACAAAACATATTTCCAATGAATCATGCTGTGAAAGAAAACACAGACCCCCCCCAAAAAAAACTATGAAAAAAATAAAGCGAAAAATAGTATGCTTCAATCTGCATTCAGACTCCATTAGTTCTTTCTCTGGAGGCAGATAGTATTTTTCATCATGACTCCCTTGGAATTGTCTTGGATCTTTGTACTACTAGCAAAGTCACTGACAGTTGATTATCATATTATGTTGCTGTTACTGTGTACAATGTTTTCCTGTTCTCCTGTACAATGTCCTTCTGTTCACTTAACTCTGTATCCATTCATGTAAATCTTTCCAGGTTTTTCCTGAAATCTGCCTGCTCATCATTTTTTATAGCACAGTAGTTTTCAATCACCATCATATACCACAACTTCTTCAGCCGTCCCCAATTGATGGGCAAACCCTCAATCTCCAATTCTTTGCCACCACAAAAAGAACTGCTATAAATATTTTTGTAAATATAGTTCTTTTTCCATTTTAAAAATCTCTTTGGCATACAGACCCATCAGTGCTATTGCTGGGTCAAAGGGTACATACAGTTTGATAGCTCTCTGGGCATAGTTCCAAATTGTTCTCCAGAATGGCTGGATCAGTTCACAACTCTACCAATAATACATTAGTGTCCCAATTTTTCCCACATTCCCTCCAACATTTGTCATTTTCCTTTTCTGTCATTTTAGCCAATCTGATAGGTATGAGGTAGTACCTCAGTTATTTTAATTAGCATTTTTCTACTCTATAGTACTTTAGAGCATTTTTTTCATGACTACAGATAGCTTTGATTTCTTCATCTGAAAACTACCTGTTTGTATCCTTTGATCATTTATTAATTGGGAAATGACTTGTATTCTTCTAAATTTGACTCAGTTCTTTATATACTTGGAAAATGAGGCCTTTGTCAGAGAAACTTGCCATAAAATTCCTCTCCCCCCCCCCAGTTTTCTGCATTCCCTTTAATTTTGGCTGCATTGCTTTTTTTTTGTCCAAAATCCTTTTTAGTTTAGTATAATCAAAATGGTCTCTTTTATATCTCGTAATGCTCTCTTTTATTTGGTCATTAATTCTTCCCTTATCCATAGATGTGGATGACTTACAATCTTAGAAATTTGACTGAGTTCCTTATATATCTTAGATGTCAGAACTTTTATCTGAAAACCTTGCTACAAAGATTCCCCCCATTTACCTATTTCCCTTCTAATTTCAACTGCATTAGATTTGTTTGTGTAAACCCTTTAAAATTTATTATAATCAAAATTGTCCATTTCATTTTGTTCTATATCACTTGTTTTGACATGAACTCTTCCCTTAGGTACATCTAAAAGGTAATTTCTTCCTTGTTCCTATAATTTGTTCATGATATGACTTTTTATATCTAAGTAATGTATATATTTGGAACTTATCTTAATGTATAGTATGAACTGCTGGCAAAAACCTAATTTCTAATTTGTTTATATTGTCACCTTTTATGTCTAAGTCATGTATCCTTTTGGAGTTTATCTTGGTATATGGTGTGAATATATATGATGTGAAATTTCTGCCAAATTGCTTTCCAATTTTCCCAGCAGTTTTGGTCAAGCGATGAGTTCTTATCTTAGTAACTGGGATCTTTCAAACTGAGTTCTATCAAACATTGTGTCTGTACCTAATCGCTTTTATGGATTGATCTATGTTTTTATCAGCACCAAATCTTTTCACTGATTACCAATTTATAGTATAGTTTGAGATCTCATACAGCTAGGTCTCCTTCTACTCTCCTACCCCCATTTTTGTCATCATTACTCTTAAGATTATTAACCTTTTGTTCTTCCATATGAATTTTTCTTCTCTGATTTTCTTTCTTTCTTTCTTTCTTTCTTTCTTTCTTTCTTTCTTTCTTTCTTTCTTTCTTTCTTTCTTTCTTTCTTTCTTTCTTTCTTTCTTTCTTTCTTTCTTTCTTTCTTTCTTTCTTTCTTTCTTTCTTTCTTTCCATCCTTCTTTCTTTCTTGCTTTTCGGAGGGCAGTTGGGGTTAAGTGACTTGCCCAAAGTCACACAGCTAGTAAGTATTACGTGTTTGAGGCTGGATTTGAACTCAGATTCTCCTGACTCCAGGGCCGGTGCTCTATTCACTGCATCAACTAGCCGCCCCTCTTCTCTGATTTTCAAGTTTCCTCCTTAGACCTTGTTTTGAGTTTGTTGAAATTTTTTCTAGTTATTTGTTTTTAAATCGAATCCTCAGTTCATTTATGTTCTCTCTAGTTTGTTAATATGTCTTCCTCTGAGGACTTAGCTCCATTTTACAGATGTGGAAAACAGTCTCCAGGGAGAGTCCAACCTGACTTCTTTTAAAAAATAAGGTTTATCTCTGGAAACACTTATATGAACTGATGCTGAGTGAAGCAAGCAGAACCAGGAGAACAAAGTAACAGCAACATTGTGTGATGATCAACTTTCCGAGCAATGCAATGATCCAAGACAATTCCAAAAGACTCATGATGGAAAATGCTAACCACATCCAGAGAAAAAACTATGGAGTCTGAATGCAGATCAAAGCATACTATTTTGGGGGCAGCTAGGTGGTACAGTGAATAGAGCACTGGCCCTGGAGTCTAGAGGACCTGAGTTCAAATCTGGCCTCAGACACTTCACACTTACTAGGTGTGTGATGTTGGGCAAGTCACTTAACCCCTATTGCCCTGCCCTCCCCCCTCCAAAAAGACAAAAAAATAAAAGCATACTCGTCTTTTTCTATCTTTTTTTTCCTTTCTCTTGGTTTTTCCCTTTTGTTCTCATTCTTATTTCACAACATGACTAATGTGAAAATATGTTTAATATGATTGTACATGTATAGTCTAAAAAATAAGGTTTATTAATGCTTTTGAAAAAGTCACTGGTGGATACCCCCCCCTTTGAATTTTTCACTATTATAACAACAATAACAGCAAAAACAACAAACAAAACAACAGGAAAAGCCCAGGAGCAAAGTGCTCAGGTGTGACAGTGTAGGTCATGTGACTTAGGCACTCTTTCTACCAAAGCAAGGTTTTTCTAGTTCTGTGTCAGTCTTCTTATTCTGCCTTAACACTTATACACTCCATGCCTCTAAGATATGTTGGAGCAAGCTGCCGTGAAATTGGCTTTGGAAAGACGGGAACTTTTGTTTAGAATTCAGAGACTTTCAAGGATTTGGTAGTGCATTTCAGGAGTGAAAAATAGCATCAATTTAACCCAGATCAGAAGTCTCTCTTTAGGGATGTGATGCTAGAGAATTATGGGAATGTGTTATCATTAGGTAAAGACTTTTGACCACACCATCAGTGTGATCAAAATCTCTGTCTTGGTTTCTTCTTTTGTTACAAACAAAATAGAGAAGAAAAAAAAATGTCACTGTTGACTGGTGAAAGCCATTTTGAATAGTATGGCCCTAGCCCCCCAACATGTATGTATGCCAAAGCTAATAAGCCCAGAGACTGAGAATTACCACCCTTCACCCTCCCAGCCTCTTGCTAGATTGGCACAACTGGGGTTAAGTTTACTCTGAACCTGCCTCTCATTCATCACTCTTTGTTAGGCAATTTAGAAAATATCCTCATTTTATTGGGTATAAACACAGATAGATAGATAACAGGGCAGTCTCTCATTGGGGTCACATTGACTTTTTTCACTAAAGTTCTATATAACTCTATATATAGGGCTTCTCTCTAGCCCTTCCACCAGAGTGTGAGAGCTGTTGCATGGCTCCATGTCCAGAAACCCCCTAGACCTCCCTGCCGTGGGCTGCTCAGAAGATGTCTCTATTGGCATTTGTTCCCTTTCCTTGTGAGTAGTAATAACACTTCCGGACCTGCCATCCCTGCATGCTTCTGTTACTCTTCATCGGAAGTCTCCTGTTCAATACCTATGTTCCATCGGACTTTCAGTGGAGATTCTATCCGTGGATACTGACTCCAAGGGAGAAGTTTTAAAATAAAAGAGGTTGCCTTCCATGAGGCAGACCTCCAGACATTACCTTCCACCTGCCACTAATTAGATGATGAAGCATCTGGTCCCCTTGGGAGAGTCATAGCTACTCCCTGGGTTTGCTTGGGCTTCATTGAATTTCTTCACTTTGACATTCATAACATTAAATTGTAAGCTCCATGAGGGCAGGGTCTGTCTTCTTCCCTTCTTTGCATTCCCAGTGCCTAACCTACTACCTGACTCAAAAAAGGCACTTACTAAATGGTTACTGACTGAGTGACACTATCCTGGATACTTCAAAATATCTGAGATTCACAGAACCTAAGTATGCCCTCTTTGAATCCATTATGCCCCCTCCACATCTTAGTGGGTCATTCTCTAAATAATTTTTTTTGTTGTTTTTTGGAGGGGGGAAGGCAGGGCAATTGGGGTTGACTTGCCCAAGGTCCCATGGCTAGTAAGTGTTAATTGTCTGAGGTCGGATTTGAACTCAGGTCCTCCTGACTCCAGGGCTGGTGCTCTATTCACTGCACCACCTAGCAGCCCCTCTCTAAATAATTCTTTAAAACAGCCTTTTAATTTCCTTTATAGATTCAGTTTCATCTTGGAGGGAAAAATTTGGATAAAGAGCACCTTGGAATTTTCAGATGTATTTGATTTCACTTGAGTTGTTACCATCTTTCTAGGAAGTTATCATCAGTTTGTCCTTGTGCCAAACTATGGTGAATCTGTCCCTGTACTGCCCCAGATGGCTTTAGCAGCTATAAAAAGGAGCAGGGGTTTCCATGGCGGGTTCTATACTGCCTCAGTATTTTTCTTGTCTTTGTACTCTTCTTTTTGTAAAAACAAAACAAAACAAAACAAAAACTTGTCATTTTTTTTTCAGTTGTGTCTGACTCTTGGAGACCCCATTTAGGATTTTCTTGGCTAGGAAC
Organism: Petaurus breviceps papuanus; assembly: GCF_028583685.1. Classification (NCBI taxonomy): domain Eukaryota; kingdom Metazoa; phylum Chordata; class Mammalia; order Diprotodontia; family Petauridae; genus Petaurus; species Petaurus breviceps. The sequence goes on from NW_027187270.1 coordinate 1,250,757, forward strand.
CTGGAGTGGTTTGCCTCTTCCTTCTCCAGATCATTTTTTTTCACTTTTATTTATATATATATATATTTTTTTTCAAATGCTTTATTAACTTCTGATTTACATCACTTATTTCCGCCAGATTTTGAGTTACAATTTTTCTCCCCAATTTTCCCCTACCCACCGCCCCAAAATAGCAGTCCCACAGGATATCCCCTCCTCCAATGTCTTCTCTCCCATATCTTCTCCCATACCCCTTTCAACTTTTCCAGTGGATCTCTATGCCCCAGTGCCTGTATATCTTATTTCCCAATTACATGTAAAATAGTATTAATATATATATATATATATTTGATTTTAAAACTTTGAATTCCAGATTCATTACCTTCCTCCCTTGTCACCCACCCTTACTGGGAAGATAAGCAGTTCAGTATAGGATGTACATGTATGGCTAATGCAAAACAATAACATATATTGTATATGTATTGTTGTATATTGTAAAAGACTCACTATATTTCCTTCCTCCTATCCCACCTCCCACTTGTTCTATTCTCTACTTTGACCCTGTCCCTTTTCAAAAGTGGGTGCTTCCAACTTCCCTCCCCCCGCAGCCTGGCCTCCCTTCCATCATCCCCCCTCTCATCCCCTTCGCCCCTACTGTCCTGTAGGGTAAGATACCCTATTTTGTGTGTATTCCACTCCCTCCTCAAGCCAGATGCAACGGAAATAAGGTTGACCCATTCCCTTTTGCCTTCCTATTCTTCCCCTCCATTGTAACCATTTCCCCTTGCCTCTTCTATATGAGATAGTTTACCCCATTCTGTCTCTCCCCATCTCCTCTCATTATATTCCTCTCTCACCTCTTAATTTCACTTTTTAAGTATCATCCCTTCCTGTTAAATTGGTCCTGTGCCCTCTATCTATGTATACCTATAAACATATACACACACATTCACATATGTATTCATATGCCCATATACCCTCATATATATTTCTATTCCCTTCAACTACTGAGAAAAGTTTTATAAGTTACAATTATTGTTTTTCCATGTAGGAATGTTAGTAGTTCAACTTTGATAAGTTCCTTATGATTTCTTTTCCCTGTTTACCTTCTCAAGCTTCTCTTGCTTCTTGTATCTGAATGGCAAAATTTCTATTCAACTCTGGTTTTTTCAGCAAGAATGCTTGAAAGTCCTCTATTCCACTGAATGACCATATTTTCCCCTGAAACATGATACTCAGTTTTGCTGGGTAGGTGACTCTTGGTTTTAATCCTAGCTCCTTTGACCTCCGGAATATCATATTCCAAGCCCTTCGATCCCTCAGTGTAAAAGCTGCCAGATCCTGTGTTATCCTGATTGTGTTTCTACAATATTCAAATTGTTTCTTCCTGGCTGCTTGTAATATTCTCTCCTTGGTTTGGGAATTCCGGAACATGCCTATAATATTCCTACGAGTTTTCTTTTTGGGATCTTTTTCAGGAGGTGATTGGTGGATTCTTTCAACCTTTATTTTGCCCTCTGGTTCTAAAACATCAGGGCAGTTTTCTTTGAGAACTTCCTGGAGGATGATTTCTAGGTTCTTACTTTGATCATGGCTTTGAGGTAGTCCAATAATTTTTAAATTATCTCTCCTGGATCTATTTTCTAGGTCAGTGGTTTTTCCCATGAGATATTTCACATTGTCTTCTATTCTTTCATTTGTTTGGATCTGTTTAACAGCATCTTGATTTCTCATAAAGTCATTAGCTTCTATTTGTTCCAATCTAATTCTGAAGCAATGATTCTCCTCAATGAGCTTTTGAGATTCTTTTTTTTCATCTGGCAAATTCGGCTTTTTAAGGCATTCTTCTCCTCATTGCCTTTTTGAGCCTCTTTTGCCATATGAGTTAGTCTATTTTTTAAGGTGTGATTTTTCTCAGTCAGGCTGTTGACTCTCATTTTGTAATTTTCTTGCATTGTTCTCATTTCTCTTTCCAATTTTTCCTCCACTTCTCTTATCTGCTTCTTAAGGTCCTCTATGGCCTTCAACCAGCTTGTATTTTCCTTTGAAGCTTTTGGTGCAGGAGTTCTGACTTCACTGCCTTCCTCCTGTTCCATGCTTTGCTCCTTTTTGTCCCCCAAATAGGAGTCTAATGTTAGAATCTTCGTCTGCTTTGTTTCCTTTGCCTGGTCATGTCTCCCCTCAGTCACTTGACCCCTGGGCTTTTTGCCACAGTAGGACTCTGCCACCAGACAGGGGAGCTTTCGTCCCAAACGCTGGGGTTTTCTCAGCTGCCGGAGATATTAGATGGGTGCCCTCTCTGAGGTCTCCACACGCTCTGGCAAGCTGGACACACACCCCAGGACCTCCACCCTAGACTGCAATCCAGATCCAAGAAGGTTAAAGCAAGAGCGATTACCCCTCAGACTGGTGCTTGCTTCCCCTACACTCTGCAGGCCAGGAGCTGAAGCTGCCACGTGGTGCTGGCTAACTGTGCTGCCTGGCTTTGCTGGCGTCTCAGTGGCTTCTCACCCCGGGGGCAAAAGCCATGTACTCCCACTTAACTGGGTCCCACGTCCAGACTTCACTGACCTCTCACTTTGTACTTCGCATCTATGTGTTGATAAATTTGGAAATGGCCACAGCTGCTGCTGATCTGGGGTCCCTCCAGCCTGTGGCTGGTCAGGCCCACCCTGGGGCTAAAGCCTTGGCGTGGGGCTAGGCTTGGCTCCCCGAGCACTGGGCTGGCAGAGTCCTGCTGGCCTGCCAGGCTGTCCTCAGTGGGAGGCTAGCTTCTCTGTGTCATTTTGTGGGTTCTGCAGCTCCAAAGTTTGTTCAGAGTCCCCTTTTTACATGGATTGGGGAAGGTGGAAGCTGGAGCAGAGGTCCTGCTTCTATTCCTCCATCTTGACTCTGCCCCCAATCTTACCCCAGATCATTTTACAAATGAGGAAACTGAGGCAAACAGGGTTAAGTGACTTGCCCATGGTCACATAGCTGGTGTCTAGGTCACATTTGAATTCAGGTCCTCCTGACTCTGGTCCAGTGCTCTATCCATTGTGCCACCTAGCTGCCTTAAATCAACAAAACTATGCCTCCCCCCCCCTCCCATCCACCACTGAGAATGAAAGAAAAACAAAATCCCTGTTACAATCACGTGTGTGGGGGGGAGGGAATCAGCATTCATATCGCACCCACTACCTTCCAGGCACTGTGCTAAGGGCTTTACAATTATTATCTCATTGGATCTTCACAATGCTGGGAGGTAGGTTTGTTATTATCCTCATTTTATAGTTGAGGAAACTGAGGCAAGCAGAAGTTAAGTGAATTTCTCAGAATTACACAGCTAGTATGTTTCTGAGGGCAGATTTGAACTCGGGTTTTTCTGACTCCAGGCCCAGGAATCTAAATAAAATGAGGAAGGGGGATTTATTAAGTGCTTACTATGTCCTAGACACTCTGTTAAACAATACATACATATATATCAAATGTAAAATAAAAACAGTGACTAGCTGGGGAGGGGGGTAGATCAGGAAACACCTCATGTACTAGCTGGTATTTGACCTAGATTTGGAAGGAAAGTAGGGATTCTGAGAGGTGGAGATGAGGAGGGAGTGCATTCCAGATATGGGGGACAAATCTATGCCAAGGCTTAGAGGAAGGAGAGGGTGTGTGTGTGTGTGTGTGTGTGTGTGTGTGTGTGTGTGTGTGTGTGTGTGTGT
>NW_027187270.1:1254446-1264259 GCF_028583685.1 Petaurus breviceps papuanus
TGTGTGTGTGTGTGTGTGTGTGTGTGTGTGTGTGTGTGTGTGTGTGTAGCAGTAGCAAGAAGGCCTGTTTAGCTGGACCCTAGAGCACCTGAAGGGGGGAGTAATAACATACATTAAGGCTGGAAGGGTAAGTTGGAGCCTGTGTAAAGGACTTGTAAGTGCCAAGGAGAAGTTTGTATTTGATCCTATAGGTAATGGAGAGCCATGGGATCCATTTGTTTATTTTACAAACATTTATTATCTCTTCCTCCCATGCCCCGCCATGAAAAAATAACATAAAAACATTCACAACAAATCTGTATATTTAACAAAAGCCATTCCCACATTGGTCATGTCCGAAAATGTTCATCTCATTTTTCACGTGGAGTCCATCCATCACTTCTCTGGCAGGAGGTGCTGCCATGTATCATCTGCACTCTTTTAAACTTGTAGGATATCATTGCATCAATCAGAGTTCTCCAGTCTTTGAGCTGCTGGATTTTATTGAGTAGGGGAATAAACTGGTCACATTCGTGCTTTCGGAAAATCACTCTGGCAGCTGTATGGGGGCTGGATTGAAGAGGGCAGAGGTTTGAAGGAGGAAGGCCAATGAAAAAGCTGCTCTAAGAGTTCAGAAGAGATGCGATAAGGGCCTGAACTTGGCTGTGTGAATGAAGAGAAGGGGAGAGATGGGAGCCATGTTACAAAGGTAGAGTCGACAAGATGTGACAATGAACAGGCTATGGGGGGGGGAGGGAGAAGGACAATTCGAGGGTGACTCTGAGGCTATGAGTTGGGTAACTGGGAGGATAGAGGTGTCCTCAACAGAAGAAACAAAGTTTGGAAGAAGGCTGAGGAGATAAGAGTTCAGGTTGGGATCTGTTTAGTTTATGAGTTATATAAAACATCTAATGGCAAATGTACAGTAGGCAATGAGTGATATGGGCCTGGTGCTCAGGGCTGCATCTCTAGATAGGGGAGTCATCTGCATAGAGGTGATGATTGAGCCCATGGGAACTGATGAGAGGCGGCTGAGACTCTAAAAACAGTCAATCCTAGAAATAGAATTTGAGAAATCTATTCATGGACTCTCAAAGAAGAAATCTCCTGGACCAAGATTTAAAAGTGAATTCTAATAAACATTTAAAGAATAAATCATTCCTGTGCTACATAAATGAACTTCCAAAAAATACAGAAAGAATCTCTACAATGTTCCCTCTATGAGAAAAATATGGTCCTATACCCAATCTAGGGAGGGGTAGGTAAAACTGAGAAAAAATTCTGTTATCACTAATATTCTTACGAAGTTTTAAAAAAATTATCAGACTCCAGTAATAGATTTAAAAAGATTCGTTATGTTTAAATTATATTTATTCTTGGAATGCACGTATGGGTAGGAAAAACATAAATCTAATAAATCATTAATAATAAATAGTAAAAATTACATGATTCTGTCAATAAATATGGGAAAAGCCTCTGATAAATATAGTACTCACCTATGTCAAAACACTAGAAGTGGGAAGAACTTTATTTAATACAATGAATTATCTAAAAATAAGAATGGGAATTATTTATAATGGTGTAAACCACTAGAGATAGCCCCAGTAACATTCTGGGTTGAGCAAGGATGCCCACAATCTCCATGAGTATTTTTAGCATTAGAAATGATTATACTATTAGACATGAAGGAGACAGCATTACATAATATTGGGGGGGGGCGGTGCTAGCATTAGAGCTACAAAGAAGTTCATGTGCTACCTCTCATAACTTGTGTCTATGTGATCCTGGGCAAATCACTTAACTTCTCAGTGCTCTGGGCAACTGTTTGAGACTAAAAGTCCCAGCTAGAGTTGGTAACCTGTATTAGTAGAGAGAGTTTTTTCATCAGAGAGTTCTCCCTTTTGTCACTGAAATCACGGATCTGGTCCCTGATCCCTATTTCCTATGTTATGTATGTATGTATGTGCATGTATATAACATATACACACACATATGTATATATAAATACTGATGCAACAAGAAAAGAAAAATAAATGGAATTAGTATGTATGTATGTATACACACACACACACACACACATATATATAAGTAGTGATGCAACAAGAAAAGAAAAATAAATGGAATTAGTAAGTATAGGTAAAATGATCTCTTTTGTGGGTATGATGGTTTACTTAGGCTGTCTCATAGAATCAAGAAAATGTAAACAGGATAGTATCTTCAGCAAAGTTGAATACAAAAGTAATCTACCGAAATCATCAGCAAGTCTATATTACTGACAAGACCCAGGAGGAAAGATAGAAAAAGAATTTCCATTTGAAAAGACAAAATACATTAAGTGTCTGGAAGTTAATTTACCAAGATGCTTCTTATGAGGTCTTGTAGAAATACCATTATGAAAGAATTTCTTCAGAAATAATGGTTTCTTGACTGGGCTACACAAATATGGTAAAAATGACAACACTAACCAAGTTAGTCTTCCATCATTTTGTTTTAAAGTTCTATTAATATCTCTTTGAAATTGTATGTTTATTAATATATTTTGTTTTTTTTGACACCTTCATTTCTGAATACATCCTCACCCTCTCCCCTTCCCAGTGAACCATCCCCCTTGTAACAAAGATTTCATTTTCTAAAATATGCTGCTTATTGAATATAATTTTAGTGCACTGTCGTCAGTAAAACATGTATTTATTATTTCCACTTTTCTGAATTTGTTTGTTATATGTCCTGATGCATGGTGGGTTTTTTTAAAGGTGCCATAAACATCTTTTTAAAAAACAGATTTTTTCTTTTTTAATTACTTCTTTTGGGATACATTCAGAGTTGTGGGATTACAGTCTTATAGGGTTTCTGCAATTGTTTTCTTCAAAAATATTGCACCAAGGTGGAGTGCTACCAGAAATATCTGAATTTATTCTATTTTCATCGTTCCACGCTTTCTTTGTTCCAGTTTTTAATGAGAATTCCTTTAATGTCTCTCCATTGCCTAGAATGTTGACGGAATTTCAAGTAGGTACTTTTTATCATATTAAGGAAAAATTCTTCTATTACTTTTCTTTTGAAGGTTTTTTTGCTCTTCATTTTTTCAAAATCTTGAATGGATGCTGCAGTTCATCAAATACTTCTGACTATTTTTAGGATTCCATAATTTGAAATAAGTTTTTATATTGATATATGGTGTTATATTGATAATTTTTCTAATATTGAACTATCCTCATATTCCTGGGATAACACTTTTATGGTTGTGGTGAATAATTTTTGGAAGTTCTTCTATTTTATTTGCCAGTATTCCATTTAATGTTTTTACATTTATTTATTAGTGAGCTTGGGTCATTTTGTTTTCCAGTGCTATCTTTGGTTTAAAAATCAGGATTGTATTTATCTGATTGAGATGAATTGGATATCATGTCATCACTTTCTATATTTAAATCATTCTATATATGAGTTGTTTGTTTTCCTTTGTAAAGATTTGAAAAAATTTGCCCATGAACCCAGTTGGCCCCAGATACTTTTTTACCAAACAGTTCATAAATGATGTGTCTTATTTCTCCATCTGAAATTGGTTTATTTAAGCCGCCTATTTCCTCCCACCCATTTTAGTAATTTATGTTTTTGTGACTGTTCATTCATTTCACTTAGGTAATCTCATTTGTACGTGTGCTTCTTTGGTGCCTTCACAGTTTTCTAGTCTCTTTGCATTTATGGTCATCGCTCCTCTTTTTTTTTTCTAATTTGTATTTTGTCTCTCCATTTTTTTTTTTAAAGCAATCGGGGTTAAATAACTTGCTCAAGGTTACACGGCCAGTTATTTTGTGTGGGTCTCCATTTGTTTTTGACAAGCATCTCTCTCTCTCTCTCTCTCTCTCTCTCTCTCTCTCTCTCTCTCTCTCCCCCCACCTCCCAACTGAAGCATTGAAAAAACCCAACCCAACTTCATAACAAAAAGGCATTGCTAAGTCAAACACATTTCTACATTGGCCATGTCCAAAAATGGAGTCTTCCCTTTCTGTTACCTCTCTGGCAGGAGATATCATGCCCTGTCTTTAGTCCTCAGGAATCCTGATTTGTAATTGCAATGATCAGAATTCTATAGTCATTCAAAGTTGTTTTTCTTTGTTGTTGTATAAAGATTTAAAAGAATGAGGAAAAAAAAACAGTTGGGCAAAATCAACCACTATACTGCCCATGTCTGACAGTGTTCTGTCATTTTCTGACATTATTCCACATCCAGAGTCCTCTGCAGAGAGTGGAGGAAAGTCTATTTTTTTTCATCTCTTTTCCAGAGCCAAAGTTGGTTATTACCCAGGATTCATTTCTTTTTTGTTCTTTGTGTTTACATTTTGTAGTCATTGTGTATATAGTTTTTTCCTGGTTCTCTTTACTTCATCCTCCATCAGTTCATGTAAGTCCTTCCATGCTTCTTAGAATTCTTCATATTCATTGCCTCTTATAGCACAGTAGTATTTGTACATCGTTATACTATCGTTCTGCCATTTTCATGCATCACAGTTTGTTTAGCCATTCCCCAACTGATGGGCAGCTATTTCGTTTCCAGTTCTTTGCTGTCATTAAAAATGCTGCTACGAATATTTGGGTATATGTAGGACTTTTCTCTGTGTCCTTGATGTCCTTGTCTCCCATCCTACTTCATCGGATAATTAAAGGAATCCTGAACAACAGAACACAGCCATTTTATTCTGAGGATGATGTGGACAGCTGGGCTTCAAGTTAATGGAAATCAGGCTTAGATTTCTCAGACACGGTATTGTTTAGTTCTTGAAGACTGACCCTGCCCAGACAGATCAAAATAACCAATGGACCATGGTATACCATACTCATTTTATTATGGATTCTGTGATACGAATCTTGCCTATGACTCTCCATCTGTGAGAAAGACACACTGCAGTGACTGATAAAACACTGGTTACATTTCAACAAGGAACAATTCATATGAAAAAACGTCTCTACTCCTCTACCACATTGCTTTCAGGGGGCTGTGATCCTACCTCCCTCCTTGTCCTGGTATATGATGGCAGCACCATCCTCCTTGAATGATGTCTGAGGGGCATGCTCAGAGCTATCCCCTAAGTCCCAAGGGGTTTTCTACGACATTAAGGCACATTTAACAGGAGTTCCTGCTTTGGTACTTGTTTGGAAAGCTATGTTCTCTCTGTCTCTGTCTGTCTCTCTTTCCCTCCCACACACCCCCTCTATGTACACACACAAACAAACACACAAATGTATGTATGCTTCGGTATGAAACTTAGAATTGAGGATTATGAGAAAGGCCTATTGGGAATCTATCGGGCTCGACTTCAGTGCTCTGGATGAAATATCCTAACTTGGGCTTGTTCAGAAGCCTTTGGCCATCCCTGGGAATAGTGAGCTGTTATCTGTAGAAATTGCTACATCTTGAGAAGGCAGTGGCCTTCATCCATACTTAGGTGGCATTTGCCAGCCTCCTGGCAGACTGCAAATAGTGAACTGTTATTTGCAGGCATTGCTACATCTTTGAATACATGTAGGCAGTGGCCTTCATACTTATGTAGCATCTTCCAGTCGCCTGTGTCCTCTACCACTGCTGGGAACATCTACCATCCGAATCAGATACAGTCCTGCCTTAAATCCACGGGTGTTGCTGATTCCGGGGAACCAGAGGTGACTACAGGCTGAAGTTTGTTTTTTCTCTTTTTCCTGGTGAGTATCTTTGCCAATTAACATTCCTAAGCAACCAAGTGGTGAGGTCGGACTCCTTCCTTGGTTCAAACCCAAATTTTAAGCAAAGGACCTATTGGGTGTAGCTGACATAGTCAGTACCTTTCAGGTTTATATGTTTGGTTCTAGAAGTGAGGTTTGAGCAGAGGAATGGCCAGTGGGAACCTTAAATTTGGAAGTGAGGCTAAAGGTGGGGGGCAATGGACTAGAGGATTTGGTCCCCATTTGGTGGCTGAAGATCCCAGTCCCTTGATATGTTACAGATTGGTAGCTGACCTGCTTCTCCTGGGTCTTTGGGAGGATGAAGATTCATGCTTTTTACAGTCAGGGGAAAGGCTTAAAGGGGCTATGGATATACCTACACAGGAGCCTGAGAAGCAGAGAGAAAGCAAAGGACAGAGGGATGAATTAATGATGACAGTAGCTAACATTTATATGGTGTTTTAAGGTTTCCAAAGTGCTTTCCATATGTAATCTCATCTGATCCTCATGCCCACCTTGTGGTGTAGGGGCTATTGATTACCCCCACTTTATAGATGGGGAAACTGAGACTAAGGGGTGAAGTGACTTTCCCAGTGTCCCACAGCTGGTTAGTACCTCAGGCAAGATTTGAACTCAGGTTTTCCCAGTCTCTAGTCCAGAGCTCTGTATTCTATTGCATTTGTTCAATTAGCAGATGGAGCAGACGGAATTTCCTTCTGACAGGGCAAGCAGTAGAAATGGACCTAGGACTATTCCAGTTGAGCTGCTATAGGAGATATGGGACTCATCCAGTGCTCTCAGGACAGTAGTTAGGGTGACAGAGCTTAACCCATTGGCCAGCTTGAAGGCCTGTGAGATTTCAGTGGTGAAAGTCCAGGCTGTGATTCATGGAGAGTGAGGTCTGGACATACAGGACGAGGAAGGGAATCCCCTTGACTTGACCCCCTGTCCCAGATCCCCTCCCTTGAAGTCATCATGGTCCCCCAGATTATTTCACTTGTCCTGTGGTTTGGACCAGGAGCTTCCAGCAAAATGTGGAGAGTCAGGCAGCAACCTGGAAACAAGAAATGATGTCCCAAATAAGTAGCAGGGGTTGGCCAATCAGTATAAAGTGAAAGCCTGGGAGACTTCAGGGCTTGGGCCCTATGGGTTTATGAATTGAGATACAGAAAATTTGATTTGTGATGGCTCTGAAACCATCTCCCTTGTGACCCTCACCTTTTGTACTGTTATGTTGTGGGCTATGCCAAACTTGACATTCTTCCTTTATTGGATATAAATGTAAATAAACATTTATATATAGGATAAAGGCTTTTTGTTGAGCTGACTAATGGCAGGATACACTAAGGAACCTTATTAAGAGGGTATGGTGCCTAAGGGGCAGAGGTGGTAGATGCCTGGGGGTCCCTTACATCTCCATGGACAAAGTGGTGAGTCTCAAGATGTTCCCTCTTACTCAGATTTCTGATACTGAAATCCCCCTTCATATCTAAAAAGTTTTTATTAAGGGCTCCAAAAGGAATAAAACTCCCTTGTTTTTACTAGCTATTAGCCATACAATGATGGATTTATAGCAAAGCACAAGGAATTTCATCCATATTGCATTAGAAAGATACTGTTTTCGCAACATTGTTTGCTTCTTAGGACGGAATTTGACATCATATTCCAAATCCAAGCCAGTGAGGAACATCTCTCCCACTTTTCAGCAGAGAAAACAGTTGAGTATATCAATCACTCTCTTCTCTGCCCTTGGAAAACATGAGTATTTCTAGAAACTGAGTCACAGACCACATTCTTTTCCAGAGATGAGGTCTATTATAAACTGAAAAATGCATATACTTTTTAAATTTTATGAATCTGTCCTTCTTTTGCACAGAGAAAATAATCTGTCCTACATGTGTCCATGCCCAAGGAAGAAATGTATATTGGAGGGATATTAAGCAGAAAAATCAGAGCTTTTTGAATCATCCCTTCCCTCATGGCCCCCAAATGACCAGGTTCCTAAAAAAGATTTAGGATAGTTTAGGGAAGGATAAAGGAACTGGTGAGATAGTCAAGGTCAGGACACAAAACTGGTCACAAAAAATTCCTATATATCAGCACTGGTGATTTTTCAGGGATTTTGGGGAGATCCTATTTTATTCAAGAAACAGTAATATTTTAATCCTAGCAAGCCTGTTGGACTGCAAATCTATAATCTTGTTGTATTTGCACAAAATGTCAGAAGACTTGATATGTTTTTTTAAAAATCTACTTAAAGGGTATCGAATGACCTTCAGAGCTGGAGGCAGGCTTCACTTCTTCCCTCTGTGGTCTCCTTGAGCTCTGAAGACAGACCCAGGGGAAGGTTTGACTTAGGCCTAAGACATCTCTGGGCCTTAATTGTTTTTTCTCTTAGATAATCAAAAGCTTCCATGTTACAGATGAGGGGGGATTTTGTAAGTAGCTTTGACATCCACTGATTCAAAGCAGTGTACTCTGGGAGACCATGTTGGGAGAATGAGCTTTCACCATTCACATGGACAACTCCTAATGACTTCATGCTTTTGAACATGAGAACAGATTGTGACTGATTTGACTCAGTTTCCCCTTCCTAAAGCTGCCTTTCTTTAACCTTGTCTCAGGCCTACTGTCTGGAGGCCTATCTGTTTTGTTAGCAAGTGAGCCAGGAGACTCCCAACACAAATGCCCATTGTCCTGGTGCTGATAGCCCCAACTTCTCCATGAACTGACTTGGGTGCCTTCAGGCATATCTGGGGCCAGGCTGTAACTCAGTCAGGCACACGGCACACAGTCATGGGTTTGCCCATTTAAGTTTTTTTTTTTGCTTTTTGGAGGGCAATTTGGGGTTAAGTGACTTGCACAAGGTCACACAGCTAGTTTTTATGTTTAGTTTCTGAGGCTGGATTTGAACTCAGGTCCTCCTGACTCCAGGGCCGGTGCTCTAATCACTGTGCCACCTAGCTGCCCGGTTTGCCCATTTAATTAACATCATTGTGGTAACAGCAGCCAGGTTTGCATGACAGCTGGGTTCCTTCTCCATCACATACTCCCCCTTATGTCTAGTTTCCATTTTTTTTCAGATGTTATAAGTTTGTGAACTATGTCTCACCAAAGCCAGCACCAGAGTTAGAAACCCCACCCAAAACTCTAAATGTTAGGTCACTTTGAGGACTGCAGGGGGAGTGACACAGAGGGAAAGGGCTCCCAGGTGGTTTTCTGGGCTGTGGTGGGTAAGGACTGAATTGAGGATAAAGGGAATGGAGTGAAGTAAGACCTACAGAGCTGGGAAAGGGATGTATCCCCTAACTTTCAGCTTAAAACCTTTGGGGCAAAAGGGAAATTGAAGATTTTAGATCAATTTGAACAATTAAAAGGAATATAGTATCCTTTAAAATGAATTCACACTATGATTTTTAAAAGAAAGAGAAAAACTAGAGCAACTGAAAATTGTAATCCTTCCCTTCTAAGTTTACCTGGATCACTTTTGGTTAGAGCAAGGCCAGCTCAGCTCCAGTGTGCCTCCCTCCCTAGGACTTCCTTCCTATGGGGCTCCAGCTGGTCACCTCTGACCTCCTTAGGTCTCTGAACCTCTCTGACCTTAGATGTCCCCTTAGCCTTTTGTCAGTCACAGCACCTTGAGCCACATCAGGTTTGATATGGCCCATGATAGGCTGACACCACATGCTGGAGGTAACCAAATAGGTGTCCCAAAGGAAAAAAGCACAAGAGAGGGAGAGGGCCCATAAAGCCTCAGGATAGAAGTAATTTCACTGATGTCACAAAGGTTAAGAAAAAAAAAAAGCAGAGGGGCAGCTAGGTGGCACAGTGAATAGAACACCGGCCCTGGAGTCAGGAGAACCTGAGTTCTTTACTAGCCGTGTGACTTTGGGCAAGTCACTTAACCCCAATTGCCCTCCAAAAAAAAAAAAAGCGTAAGGAAGCCTCAAGGTTGAGGTGATCCACTATAGTCATACATGTAAAAAAGGCATAGAGATGGAGAGAATAATGACGCCTCAGGAATAACCAATCACAACACAGATTTGTTCCTCTGTTGCCCCCTCCTGGCGTTTCTGCCACATTGCACCCATCCTTCCCTGTCTCCCCTCCTCTCTCCTCTCTGCTCTCCCTCCCCCC
>NW_027187270.1:1264269-1264687 GCF_028583685.1 Petaurus breviceps papuanus
TTGACAGAAAGAGGAAACACATGAAGAGGTGAGGAAACAGATTCCCCTCCCCCCAGCCTGGCATGGCAGCTGAAGGAGTCAAGGCTGACCACCCCCCATCCCCAGGTGCTGAGGCTTCTTTCTCTAACAAGAATCAATCACCAGAACTTGTCCAGTGAACTTGTGTCAGCTCCTTGGGTTCAGGAAGTGCTTTTGCCTCTCCTTGGGCTTGCCCAGGGCCTAGTCCAGTGCCTGGCACATAGGTAGGCTCAATAAATGCTTGCTGGCAGCCTGGCTGCCTGGATGGCATAGGCCTCAACATCTTCCATGGTCCTTGAGCCTGGATCCCTGCCCTTTGCCCAGCTTTCCCTCGAGCTGGGATGTGGTTGTGGGGGGCCCAGAGTATGCCCACAGTGACTGGGGGCCATCTCAGGAAGTA
>NW_027187270.1:1279687-1319805 GCF_028583685.1 Petaurus breviceps papuanus
TGCAGGGAGGCCTTTTGCTCCTTTTCAATTCCACAAGCTCTCATGGAGGGCTGGGGGCTGTGGGAGGGAGGGGAGTGGAAAAATCCCCGAGCAATGGGGAAGATTTCCCCTCCTCCTCATTTCTACTCTACCCTATCCAGTCCTTCAGATGGTGAGGACAGGGAGGAAGGAAGGAAACAAGTATTGAATGATTGCCTCCTCTGAAGAGTTGGAGGAAATCTGGAGACATCTTCTGAAAATAATGTTTTTAGATACATGAAATAAAAAAAAAAACATCAGATTCCAAAGGAAACCAATAACATTGAAAATAATTATCTACCAATCTGTCTGTCTATCTATCTATCCATCCATCCATCCATCCATCCATCCATCCATCCATCCATCCATCCATCCATCCATCCATCCACCTATCCACCCATCTACCCACCCACTCACTGGTTTCTGCTGCTGGGACTCATGACCCCATACAATTTGTATTGAAGTCCATGGTGATCTCATGGTCTCCTGAGGCTTCTGCTTCCACTCTGACCCAGTAGCAGCCTCTCTGCCTCTCCTCTCTCTCTCCTGATAGGCTCTGACCCCTGACTCTCAGGATCTCTCGCCTGGGGTTCCAGCTAGGCTAGGGAAGGGATCTCCTTTTCCTCGATGTCCACCTAGCCTGCTTCTGTTGCTTTCCTTGGCTTCCTATTGTGTTGGGCTGAAGTGCTTGACTTGATGAAGTGTAGGCATTTCAGGGGACTGGGTCTGCAGCTTTCTTCTGCTACCCTTACTCATCTCCAATTGGGGAATCCCAGCTTTCTTTAAGGCTCAGCTCATGTTCCACCACTTTCCAGGGTCCTTCCTGCTCCCTTCCTCTCTTTGCACTCCCAGCTGCCCCTGTGGCTCACTTTAGATCACTTTATATGTATTTTCTAGTTGAGTGCAGTAGTAGATAGATAGCCTGGAAGACCTGACTTTAAGTTGCACCTCTGACTCATCCTGTCTGTGTGACCCTGGCCAAGTCATTTCACTTCCTCTGTTCCTTAAGATGAGAAGTTGCCAACTGTGTTTTGTAAAAGGCAGTTCTTTCACTTCCTTGTTCCCTCTGCCAGTGAAAGCCCAGGTACAATCTCTATTCCTTTATTTTCTACTTATTTATTTACATGTTGCCCGTGTGTGTGTGGGGGAGGGGGAGGTCAAACTCCCCATGTAAGCTCCCTGAGGGTAAGAACCGTTTCACTTTTGTCTTTGTATCCTAGGTGCCTAGCTGGTACCCACTTACACCTGGGCAAGCTGAACTCTTGGCTGGGCAGGAAGGGGACCCCCTTCTTCACAGGCACAAAAGAGTTATTGAAATGTGGGTGGGAAGAATCTGGTATACTGCCTGTAAAGCAAGTCCCCCTGGCACAGATAGCTAGGTGCCTCAGTTATTCCCATTTTATAGGTAAGGAAACTGAGGATAAGAAATGAGAAATGACTTGCCCAGGAGCACATGCCTAGCATGTGGGGCAAGATCTGAACTTGGTTCTTCTTGACTTCAAGTCCAACAATCTGTCTACTGTGCCACCTAGTGTGCCCATCTCAAGTCCTACCTTTGAAATTTCAGAAATATTGCATTTGGAAGTACGCTCTTTCCTTCTCTGTTGCTTGAGTTGGGGGGAGTAGAAGTAGTGGATAGAATCTGTCTGTATGGAGGTAGATTTCACTTCAAAGTCAGGAGCTTTGGAGAGGTCTGCTTGGTTTAGAAGAAGCTGGCCCTGACACACTGCTAGCTATGTGGCCTTGGGCAAGTCGCTTAAACTCTCAGTGCCCTAAGCCAGTGTTCTCCAAATGATTTTGACATGTTCTCCTATCAGTTAAAAAAAACCTGTTTATCCATAAATTATGTGCACGTACTATTACACTAATATATTACATTATGAAACATATATAAAAATAGACATCAAAAGGAGGCAAAAGTGAAATAAACAATTTTAAACTATTTGATTTGATTTATTAATGGCACAAACCTCTTTGCTCTCACTGAAATATTAATTTTTTAGTGAGAACAGTGTGATTAAATATGCTTGTTTTAAAAAACTGCATTTGTCCTGGCTGATAGGGCAGACTTATAAATAATAAGTGTTTTCATAATTAATCATTCAGATAATTTCATTTATGTATTTCACTAAACATGTGACTTTTTAAGCTATTCTATTGAAACCTATTCAAGACAACAATCAATGATAGATCATAAGTCAGAGAACATTTTTATATTCGTCAGAATATAAAATATAGGATAGGAACCTGAGGGGTGAATTGATTGGTCTAAAGGAAACAATTCCCCCTACTAATGGCCGCTTTCATCTTCTCTGCAATTTATAGACCTAGAAAATTACCTAGAGCACTGAGAGATTCTGCACAGCTGGTATGGATCAGAGTCAGAACTTAAAACCTAGGCCTTCCTGGCTTCAAGATCAACTTTCTCTTTACAATGGCACATACATTCCTTCTCAGTATTTTTGCTTCTCTTTACCTCTATTTTTGTTTTGGTGATTTCATTCCATACTTTATTTGAAATTGTATATTACTATTATTGCATTTTGTTTGCATAACTAGTCTCATACAATTCTATTCCAGCCAGCCCAGAATAAGAGTTCTTCTCTGAACTCTCTGCTGGTTCTTATCTCTTTGCATCTTAAGTGTCAAAAGTCTTCTTTTCCCTCCAGGTTCAGTGGAGGTGCTGATGAGCCCTGAACCTGTTTGTCCTAAGTTTTCTCCCACCTAAATTCTTGGTGAGCTCTTTGTTTGTCATAACCTACCCTTCGTGATCATTATTTGCATAAATGTCATAACTGGTAAGATCCATGAAAAATGATAGAGATTAGGAATTCAAAAGGGAGACCTTTTCCTCCCTGAATTTCCACTTTGTCACTGGCCCTCTTTGAGAACAAAGGATGGACAACAACATTTTATTAGGGGGAGGCAACATATTCACAGGTTATAGAAAAAAAAAAGAAGACATGATTTGAAGTGGAGCTAACAACTGAGGGAATCAGAAAAGGCCTCTCAAAGGACATAGCAACTCAGCTGAGATTTATAGGGTACTAGAGATTGAAGAGGTAGAGATAGGAAGGGAGAGAATTTCAGGCAGGGGGGGACACAGCCTGCAGAAAGCCACAGAGAAAGGAGATGGAATGCATGCCATATGTTACACTGCAGTTTGAGAATATTAATCTTTAAATATTGACATTAGGAGCATACTGTCTTATGTTCTAGGCCGTTAACTGCTTTTGATGTCCTGGGTTTGCTTCTTAGAATTTCTAATATGTCCCTCATTGGCTGCTTAAAAATTCTGGGGGCTTTACCTAAGTTCTTAATAATTCACAAAATAAGTCACTATTTTTCAAATTTGTTTTTAAAAATATGTTGTAATCATAAATTTTGCTGTACATAATAAACTTAAATTTAAAAATTCTCCCATCTAATGAAAGGAAAGATTGACACATTGTTCCCGTCATATTGGATAGGACAGTGTCTTTTGTTACAGAGAGTTTCAATATAGACCTGAATTTTAAATTTTGAACTTTTATGTTGCTGTTTGCTTAAACTGCCCTATAGTGCAATGCCCCCCCCCAAGGTATAGCATAGTATTTAACATGAAATTATTACTATAAATTCGTATCAACAATTGAGCCATAAGTTCCACTTGATTTCATTTTTTAAATTATAATTTTTATGTTTTGTATGTGTAATACAAAGTGATTATTCTATTAAATTCAAAAAAGATAGTTGATGTAACTGAGTTTCAAAAAACAACATAAAGACAGTACCCACATTTCATTCACTGTTTTTATTTGTGCTGCCAATACAGCAAATATTTTAAAATAGCAATTTAAAGTTTAGTGTAAAACACAACAAGAATTACCTTTAAAATGATCTATTTTGTGAAAATGAATATCATTATTAGGGCCCTACTATGAAGAGCTTTTTTTTCAAGGAAATGTACCAAGTTAGAGTTCTGATCTACGATAATGTTTTTATTCATACAGACACATGCTGTTGCAAAATTTTGTTTTTCTGGGAATGTGCATTATTGGGAAATGATAGTGAGCTGTTTAATGTTATTTATTCTAACTTCTGGGCATCAGCTGTTGAATGATGGTGAAAATACTTTCAGAAAACGAAGTGATGGGTATTTGTGGTGTGTTAAGCATAGGAGTGGGGGGGAGCCATCCTGGCAGAATATCAGCAGTGTTTCCAATAGTCAAGAGGTTGGGACGGGGGGATTCATTCTTTAACTGTCAGTGGTGGGCATGGAATTGGTACTCAAGTGGCCTATTCATGTGGACTACTAGAGTAATCTGAATTTAAGACAGTCATTTTGGCTCTGTATAGGTCAGTGTTCTAAATCACAATACTTCTTAAAAGGTGAATGTTGCAAGCTAGTTATTCTAAATCTTCATCAGTAAATCAGTATAGCTCACATGGGCTCATCAATCTTGTAATTGATTTTTCAGTCAAATTGGTTATATAGACAAGGGCTTGGCAAAATCAACATTTGTCTGAGGTCCCACAAACCCTAGAGGAGGCCCTCTAAGGCACTGTTCTGGGGATACAAAGGCAAAACCAGATCGTGTCCTTAAAGAGCTCCCAGTCTAATGAGGGAGAGCCTAATATGGAAAGGATGATGTAGAACCAAACTGAAGACAGGCTACATTGGAAATAATCAGTGGAGGGAAGGTACTAGTATTAAGGGACATCAGAAAAGACTGATGTATGCTTTATTAGGGGGTTACATTTACTCATCT
The DNA here is from genome assembly GCF_028583685.1 of Petaurus breviceps papuanus. Taxonomy (NCBI): domain Eukaryota; kingdom Metazoa; phylum Chordata; class Mammalia; order Diprotodontia; family Petauridae; genus Petaurus; species Petaurus breviceps. The sequence continues at coordinate 1,284,457 of NW_027187270.1, forward strand.
CCCAACTTCCTTTCTAGTTCTATATACCTCTAATGTTCAGGATGTGAGGCCAGGAACCACCTCTCCAAGGTGTAAGAGAAAGCTTGGATGGGGCTGCCTCCCAAGAGCAGGAGGCCTAGGAAGGATGAGAGATTTGGGGAAATTCTCTTCCAGTTTCCCCTCAAAGCAAACCCAAGGGGACCACTCCTCTGAAGGCTGGTTTGGTTTACTCCTGATAGCTTTCTTCATGGGATCAGAGATTTGGAACCAAAAGGGACCTCAAAGGTCACCAGTCCCCTCATTTGAGAGATGAGGAAACTGAGGCCCAGGGAAGTTGTCAATCCCTCCCTTCCTTGGCACTTGTGAGCTTCTCCCCTCTATTTGCTTTCTTCTTTGGGATTTACAGTAAAGGGCCCCTTGGAGGTTTTCATGGCTGGTTGTGTGCTTGCTTGGATCCCGCAGAAGCTGAGACTGCTTCTCCTTTTGCAGTGGGAGCTGGGGGGTGGGGGTGGGGAACAACAGGTGGTGGCAGTCAGTCAGAAGACTGCAGGACAGCCAAGTTCAGGCTCTTTGGGAGAGAGGAGAAGGGTGAATGCCAGAGGCTTCCTTGGACCTAGCTAAGCCAATGGCATTTAGGATTAGTTGTGTACCCAGATTAGATGGTAACCTTGTCTCTCCCTGGAGGCCAGGGGCCCTACAACAGGGACACTGATATTTCCAGGCACATCAGGCTGCCAACTGAGTGTGTTGGGGGATTTCCATGGGCAGGGCCAGTCCCCTGCATCAGATGGAAAGCTCTAGGAGCCCAGGTAGAGGTTAGAGAAAACCAGGAAGGTGGGAGCTTGCCAAGAGGGCCAACCTTGAGATGTCCATCATGTCCTTGCTACCTCAAAAAACAGAGATTGCTCATTAAACTTTAATTAGCTTGTGTAAAAGAAGAGAAGACCAATCGTCTAACCAAATTCATTAATGTTTCCTTCTCTCCTTGACAACAATTATCACACTGGAGGCTGTGTCCTCATCCAATCTGGTCTATAACCACCTACCCTCAAGTCTTGTTCAGATTCTGAAAGCTGTGAAATAGCAAGTGCTAATTATTTTGGCTGCTTCTTGCTTATGCTCGAGGAAATTTGTGTCGGCAGCTCTTACGCCGCCACCACGGGGAGCAAAGAAATTGCTCTTAAATTTGATGAATTAAGCTCAGGGGATGACAAGTGTCAGCTCAGGTGTGATATATATTAATGACATCTCCCTGTTAGCCAGTGACTGTCAGCCCAAAATATCTGCTGAGGTGGTGAAGAGCAAACTTGTTGAAGCCCCCAAAGACAGGAACCTCCTGGGAGCCCTCAATATGGCCCAGTAAACCAATGAGCCCAGGAAAGCTGAAGGCCTGAGTTCCTTAAGGTCTCCCCAGTACCTGAGCAGGGCCTTGGGCATAGAGTACCCATCGAATGGCTAGAATACTGCATTTGGAGTCAGAAAGATCTGAGATCGAATTCTGCCTCCAGCTCTTACTAACTGGGTGAACTTAACCAAACTGCTCAACCTCTCTGGGCCTCAGTTTCCTCATCTGTCAAATGAAGGAGTTGAACTTAATAGCCTAGAAGGTCTGTTTCATCTTTAAATTGAGGATCCTATGATCTGTGATCCTGTAACCCTATGAATGAATGCTTATATTGGCACAGGTGGTGGACTATGGGTAGCCTTGACCTCCAGAGCTAAGGAAGGACATCCAGAGGAGAGCCACCAGGATGGGGAAGGGAAAACGGCCTCAGGATAATTAGGGGATTGTGAATTGAAAGCCGGAAGGCACCTTAGGAGATCTCCTACCTAATCCCTCATTTTATGGAGGAGACATCTGAGTCTCAGGAATGTTTCATGATTTGCCCATGGGGCTCCCAGGGAGTCAGTCTGAGGGTCAGGATTTAAATTCAGACCCCAAACTCACTGTTCCTTGTCATCTCATAGGAGGATCCCTGGAATGAACTGGGAAAGTATAGCCTGCAGAAGAGAAGACTCCAGGGAGAAATAAAAGTATAGTCAAGTGTTTGAAGGGATGTCCCACTGAAGAGGGAGAAGACTCATGAGTGTCGTGCCCTAGAGGGCAGGGGAAGAGTAGTGATTAGAAGTTACAGTGAGGAAGACTTAGTAAGGAAAGTCTTACAATTAAGGTTGTCACATTGTTGGGAGGTAGTGAGTTCCTCCTCACTGGAGGTCTTCAAGGAAAGGCTAGATGACAACTGATCAAGGATATTGGAGGCTGGAATTCTTGTCCAAGCAATCAAACAACAGACTTTTATTAAGTACCTACTATATTCTAGGAACTGGAGAATTCAGAGAGAAAAAATAAAGCCATCCTTGCCTCAAAATACAAAGATACAAAAGAAAAGACACTTTGATGGGGGTGGGGAGACTGCTGTTGTCATCCTTCATTTTCAAAGAGGACCAATGAGATCATGGTGACGTCTTGACTCTCGCGCGAGCTGGATTTCAGTGAGGCAAAGCCGCACAAGGTCGTCAGCCTCCCTCTCTCTTCCAGAGTCACTGAAGTCCAGTGGCAGGATGAAAGTCAGCACGACTGGTGATGGCCCAGAGTGCAGCGGATGACCTTGGCATCTTTGGTGTCTGACCAAGCTTTAGGTGCGCCACAGGGCCTGCTTCAGACGCCTTCGTGGCCATTGGGACAAATTGTTCTCATCCGCTTATTCTGCCGGGGAAGTGTTCACCTGCTTGGGGTAGACATCCTCCCAACTCACTGACAGGTTTGAGGCCTGGGTCGGTTACCCTCAGCCTGTTTTATGGGGGCGCGCGGCTGCCGTGCATGCTACAGCTTCTTGGAGCTAAGGGGGAGAGTTGGGGGCCAGGTGGATGCCAAGGTGGCTGAGCAGCCCTGAAAAGGGCTCAGCAAGCCCTCACACCAGAGGGCCTAGCGCTCCCTGAACACCCCATACACCCTGTGGTGAATCTTAAAAGGACCTGGGGGTTCCAGGAGACAGAGGCAAAGAGGGGTAGCATTCTAGGCATGGCATGCAGGGGAATCTGCAGAAAGGTGTGTAGGTAGGAAATGGAATGTTGTATAAAGTAAACAGTGAATAGGTCAGTTTATCTGGATCATAGTTTGTAAAAGGGAATAATGTTGTTAGCCAACTTGGAAAGGTAGGATGGAGCCCAGTTGTGTATGGCTCCAAGTGTAAAACAGGAATTTATACTTTAACCCAAAGGCAACAGGGAGCCACTGAAGCTTCTTGAGAATCAGACCTACACTTTACGAATATCAGCTTGGCAATTATGTGGAGAACAGATTGTAAAGAGGAAAGATCAAAGGCAGAAAAACCAATTATGAGGCTATTATAATAGTCCAAGTAAGAGGTGAAGAAGACCTGAGTGAGAGGGGTGGCCATGTGAATGGAGAAAAGGGGACTGAAGTGAGAGATGGTGAAGAGGTAGGAAATTACAGGAGTTAGTAACTGATTGGATATTGGGGGTGGTTGGGGATGGGATGAGGTAGAGGGAAGAGGAGAGTGACTTAAAGCTTGGAAGAACTGTTCATTCAAGTATGGGTTGTACTAGATGGCTCTTTGAGATCCCTTCTAACTGCAAGATTCTATTTTGTGAATGGAATTAGATTCAGGTCCCTAGCTCAGCGACTTTGACCAAATTGTTTGTCATCTCTTTCTTTCTGGCCCCTTCCAACTTAGCCATTCTGTGATTCTTCTGCCATGTGCCCAGGGACCAGTTAGCAAATGGAAACACATGATGCCAAAGATTGGAACACAGAGCTCTTTGAATAGCAGTGCAGGAAGGAAGGTCCCTCCCAGGGGCCTCAGGCTAACTTGAGGATTTGGGGGCAAATCATCAAGGAAGGAGCCCTAGTCAGAAGCCCTTTCTGTCCCCAAAAGCACTGTTTCATGCCTCAAAATGCCCCAGTCAGTCTGAACATTAATTATCTCAGCTCCCCACATCAGGATGGGTCCTTCCCAGGAAGGGATGGAAAGAATGGCTGATTTTAAGCTCCATCTATGGGTCAAAATCTACCCCCAGGCTTGGTGACCTTGAATGAAAGTAATGTAAATGGTGTCCTTGAGGAATCTGATTAACTTCCCCCTACCCTATGTGGACAAGAACAGTGACTGGAGCAATGGTTGGGACACGTGGTCTGTCACTGGGCCATGTCTGTACGCCAAGGACAACCATCCCTAATATTAGAAGTAGGAAGGGCTTCGGAGTGTTGGTGCCACCCTACCTGATTAGGGAGGCCATGCCAAGAATCTGCATGAAGTATTATCAGGAAAGATTGTTCTAGGAAGAGGGTGAATCGAAATAGGTACCATCCCTCAAAAGCAATTGGACTTTTGTCCCAGAGTGGTGGATCTCTTCCTCCTTAAAGCAAACCTCTGGTCTGCTGGTCCTCCAGCTTCATGCTGTCCGGCACCCCCTCTGATACTCCTGACTCTCTCCCAGGGTTGCCTTCTTCAGCCATCAGGTTTTTATGTCTGCTGAGTCCCCCCACTCCCTTCTCCCATCAGCAGTGCCCTGAGGATGTGGGGCTCAGAATCTGGAAGAGACAGATGGAGGGAAGAGGGAGCAATCCTCACTCTCCTCACCTACCGCCAACTGATTCTGCCCGGGTCACTGAAAGGCCTAACTTCACCTACCATCAGCATCACAGCATCCTAGGTATGTTTAAAAGGGACCTCCAAAAAAGGGGGGGGGAGGAGGATAGGCATGCTCCTTCTTTTTACAGAGGAGGAAATTGAAGCCCAAAGGAGGTGAAATGACTTGCCCAGGATGACACCAAGGGTAGATATCAGAGGCAGTATTGGATGGCAGTTTGTCAGGGCTCTTTTTTTCCTTCTGTCTCCATGGGAGGGGACCTAACACCTGCTTGCGTGAGACTCCCTAAGCTCTACCAGAGATACAGGGCGGCAGGAGAGGAGGCATCTTCCCCCATTGCCCCTCCCCCCCCAGGATGCCACAAGTGGACTCCTTCTAAGGACATGCCCAGCTGGGGGCAGCAGAGCCCCACAGCTCAGGCAGCTGCTTCCAGGGGGCGGAGCAAAGATTGCAGTCAGCTCCAGACTGCTGAGCAGTCTCTGGAAATCAGCTGTGATTCGGGGCTCCTTTCCCTATTAGGAGAGCTGCCTTTGCAGATAGATAAATGGGTATTTTAAGGAGGGATGCAGTTCTGAGCATACTCCAACCTCCCACAGAGACTTGAATGCCCTTGATAATACCTGGATGATAATGAGCAGGAAGTCCCAAGGTCCCTCTGATCAGCCCATTCACTAGGCCCTCTGGGCCCTGGGGTTTCTGCGGGAGTGGTCTCCTTCCTAGGGCTTGTATTTTAAGGCCTACAAAGCACTCTCCAGGTTTTACAGTGTGGTGATCCCCACCCTACCCCACTGCGTTTATAGAAGAGGATAATGAGATTCCTTGAAGGCTAGTGACTGACCTAGGGTCATTTAGCTAGTAGGTGTCTGAGGCAAGACTTCAGTCTGGACATCTGCCTTTGGGTCCTGGCTGCCACCATATCCTGCCCTTGTCCAACACACAATGCCCTTTAACAAACCTTCTGCCTGGGCCTTATTGGAATAGACAACTGTAACACAAGTGTGCTGGTAAATGTCGACTGCCTGGCTCTTGGATAAAGCCCAGCACTTTTCTAAGCTTAATCTGCATCATTAATATTTTTGCCTTTGCTTTCTTAATTCTAGACAATTAACAGAACAACAAATCAAGCTCCAATTTGTAATGTTTGCCTATTTCCATATGCTAACCCTGACAATTTAACAATAAGCTCTTGCGAGCTGGTTCAAGCTGGCTCCAGCACAGCCCTCCTTACTGTCAGCCAGAAGGGCATGCCAGCAATGCTGAAGGGTTTGGCCAGCTCCTACATGGTGTCATAGAAAGAGCCCTGGATTTAGAATTGGAGAACCTGGGTCTTTGCCACTTATTAGCTGTCTGACCTTGGGCAAGTGCCTTTCCCTCCCTGTACCTCAGTTTCCTCATCTGTAAAGTGAAGATGGGTGCATTAGACAGCCCTAGATCTATGATCCTCACCTCCTTTAGTTTCCTCTACTGAAGGGGTTGGACAAAGCTGGTTCCCAAGGTCCCTGCCAGCTCGAACTCTGATCCCACGCTCCTAGGGCAGAGGAGTTTATGGCCAGTCCCATTGTCTTCTGCAGTGTGTTCAACACTGGGTAACTTCATTACCCCATCTAGCTAGTGGGAAGCCCTGGGCTGGCTGCAGTGACAATTGGATCAGTGGTACAGAAGCCTTATTCTCAAAATGTTTTAGTAATTGGGCTCTGTTTTTCTTTTTTCTTTTCTTTTTCTTTTTGCCTTTTGGAGGGCAGTTGGGGTTAAGTGATTTACCTAAGGTCACATGTAATATTAGTAGTTACAATGGCTAGAAAGTATTAAGTGTCTGAGGCCAGATTTGAACTCAGGTCCTCCTGACTCCAGGGCCAGTACTCTATTCACTTCACCATCTAGCTGCCCCTCTTTTTTCTTTTTTCAATGAGAGGGGGAAAAGAGTGAGAAGGAATCTAGTGATAGGTTGCCAACCAAAAAAAGAAAAGAAAGAAAACAGGGGCATGGAAGTAATTTTTTTTAAATGCAGAGATGAAAAGGAAGTCCAGAAGAAAACACAGATGGGTAGGACAGCTTTGAAAGTACCAAGTTGGTTTTGTTTCCCAGCAAACTATACATAATAGAGAACAACGGTTTTATAAATATGTGCATATATATAAATTATATATTATATTATATATGGAAATATTCTCTTTTTTTTGGTGTTGAAGTACAGAATGAAAAAGTTTTAAAAGGAAAAAAAAAAGATATTTCCTTCCTACTTGGACCCAAAGCAGCTGTGAATGATTCTTCCTTCCCCCATCATGCTTCCTTAAGAGCACCTTAAGGGTTGCAAAGCATATGTCATTGGTCCCATTTGGCATAGGAGGAACTCATGGGTCACATAGCTAGGAAACAGATGTCTGAGGCAGGATTGAAGCCCCAGGCCTCCCTGATTCTAGGTCCAGTACCATAGCTGCTACACCACATTGGTTTTTTGCTCCTGACATCCGCCCTGTGAATAACTTGCTTAAAAATTTAAGCACAGTACTCCTGTCACAGGGGAGAAATTGTGGCATGAGATATTCTCAGAGGTGCTCACTAATTATTATTGATTTCTCTTAGTGGCCCAAATGAGTCCATTTGTTAAAATCAGGTTGAGCGATTGGCTTCTTAGAGGAGGTCAGAATTGGAAGAGACCTTGGGGATCATAATTCTACACTATCCTCCCTACATAGTTTGGTCTCCTGGCTTCTGCTTGAGGATCCCCAGTGATGGGGAGCTCACAGTTCCTTCTTGGCAGCTAACCTTGTGTCTCATATTATAGCTTTTTGCTAGGCCAGTGTGAGGTCCCTTTCAATGACTGATTTCTAGTACTCAGAATGTATGTGCTATTGGAATAGACTGGAGCTAAGCCACAGTGGGCATAGAGGGGAGGAAAAGAGGGGGATAGAGAAGTGGTAACGATGCCTTAGTCTGATTAAACTCTTAACTTTCAAACCTGGGAAACGAGGCTGGCAGCCAACTGTGAGTGAGGGAGATGCAGCTCATGGTAGAGCAAAGACGATGGAAAAGAAAAATATTCTTCCCAAACATTACTCACCAAGAGTCAATTATCATCTGCAGGACAGAATAGAATGAAATGTGAGAGTTAGAAGGAACCTTGGGGACCATCTAATCAAACTCCTTCATTTTGCAGACTTGGAAACTGAGGTAATCTGATGGCCAATACCGACTGAGTTGGCAGGGGGGAGGTAGCATAGGGTACATGAGGATGGGCAGAGAGAGAGGCTGTGACTCCCTGGGAGTCAGAGAAGGATCAGGACTCTTAGGGCAGAGGTGTCAAACACAGGCTGCTGGGACCTCCTTGGCACCAGATTAAAATGTCATTGGGAAATAGCTCACAAAATAAATAAAAATCCAATAAAACATTAAAACTAAGTCAATATACTGCCCACCGGGATCCTTATGGATGATTTAGTGGCTCCCTTTCTATTTGAGCTGGATATTGTCAGGGGATGGAACTGGCGGCTCTGAGCTAGGGAAGGCATGGGCCGCCTTAGGACAAAGAGCTGCTTGCCACCCCTCTACCAGCTCCAGCTCTCACTCTGCTCTAGAGAAAGTAGAGTTGTCCAAGGTCACCCAGTAAGCCAGTATATCCATACTGAAAGCAGTGAGTATGCTCTGGAGGGGAATAGTTTAGATTACAGCACTTCTTAAATGGTTGTGACCCACAGTTTAAGAACTGTTGAAGGAGGGGTGGCTAGGCAGCTCAGCGAGTAAGAGCACCGGCCCCAGTGTTGGGATGACCTGGGGATCAAATCCGGGCTCAGATACTTAGGCCCACACCCAGAAATAACTGGCCATGTAACCTTGAGCAAGTTACTTAACCCCAATTGCTTTAAAAAAAGTGCTGAAGGGGTTGTGAATGGAGAAAGTTTAAGAAGCCCTGGTTTAGAACAGAAATCAGTTGAGCCTGAAGATACAGAGACAGTAATTTTTCAGTAGTGTCCAATTGTGACCCCATTTGGGGCTTTCTCAGCAGAGATACTGGAGTGGTTTGCCATTTCCTTCTCCAGCTCATTTTACAGATGGGGAAACTGAGGCAGAGTTAAGGGACTTGTCCAAGGTCACATAGCTAGTAATTGTCTGAGGCCAGATTTGAACTCGGGAAGACCAGTCTTTCTGACTCCAGGCCTGACATTCCATCCTCTGCAGCACCACCTAGCTGTCATGTGGCTACACTACAAGAATATAAAAGGCAATAAGAAGGTATGAGCTTGGTAACAGAGATAGGTACCAAGGGCTCTAGAATCTGTGTTTCTAGTTAGTCTCCCTGTCTCAAGTGTCTTTCCCACTCTAATCCATCCTATACTTGGATGCCAGGGTTATCTGAAAGTGCATAGTTGACCATGTCACAATACCGTGCCACCCCATTACATAAACTGCAGTGGATCCCTATTAAATTCAGAATCAGATATAAAATGCTCCATCTGGCTTTGAAGGCCCTTCACACCCTGAACTCTTTCTACTTTTCCAGTCTTTTTAGACTTTCCCTCCCCTCCTCCCCTCATTGGTCTTCTTCTTCCTCAAGACACTCCATCTCTTGTCTCCATGCCTCTGCACTGTTAGTCAATAAACATTTAAGTGCCTACTATGTGCCAAATACTATTTGTCATGTTCTGGCCCTCTGTCTCTGCCTTTCTGGGCTCAGTTCAAGTCCCTGCCTCTGTAGGAGGCCTTTGCTGGTCTCCCCTCCCGCACCATCATTATCACCAATATATGCTGTCTACATCTTGTTTGTACATAACTATTTGCATGTTGGCTCCTCTATCTGCCTGAGAGCAGGAAATTTGCTTGTTGACTGACTATTGAGCACAATTTTTAGGGTGATTATGCTCATTGTGTTGGGTTGGTGCAGGGGCTCAATCACCTTACTTCCATTCAATCAGGGAAAGTTCAAAGGGGAGGTAGGCCTAGAGGGAGGCTGCAGAAGGCCTTGGCTCATCCAGTTGGTCGCAGTGGGGCAAAGGTCATACTGCCTGTAGAGAGGAAGGCACAGATTTGAAAAACATGAGAAAGGAGAAAGGTAAGATGATTAGCATGATCAAAGTGTAAGGAAGAACAGAGGACAGATGAGCCCTGTTGTAAGCTGGGAGTGGCCCTGTGTGATCCAGATCACCTAACTCCAGGAGGAATCCTAGAATACCAGATCTTGGAGGCTCTAAAAGGCCAACTAGGCTATCTGTCCCTTCCCCATTTTCTAGAAGAGGACACTTAGGTCCAAAGAGGGGCAGCATGGCTCAATGGCTTTGGGTGCTAGCTTTGGGGTCAAAGGACCTGAAGTTGAATCCTGTCTTTGCTACTGATAAACTGTGAGACTATGGGCAACTCTGTTGCTCTTTTGCACAATAGGGGTCAGGGAGGGTTGGCCTAACTGACCTCCAAGGACCCTGCCAACGCCCAGTATATCTAGCAGCAGATCTTATTGTTCATTCAAGGGCTCTATAGTAGCAGAGAGCAGACCAGAAGCCAGTTCCCTCACTCCCACATGCAGGGCCTTTTCCTTCAGAACTGGAAGGCTGTACTGTACCACCAGCACTGGCATAGCCCTCCCCTGTTGCTGATCCCAGGTCTTTGCCCAGAGGGCACTTTGCAGATTAACAAGCTCAGCCATTTGGCTCAGTCTCCCTCACGGAACCTCAGTAAGCCAAGGCCCAGCAGTGCTTGCCCAAGTCGGCCCAAGGAGGCAGGGGACAAGGCCTGGGAGCCAAGGAGGCCAGGCTGCTGCAGAGCTCTCTTCAAGGCACCCTACATTCTGCAGCCTTCCCTTTGCCAGCTCCTAAGTACAGTGTGTTAGAATAAGGAGGACCGAAGCTCCCTTGCCCCCAGTCACAGTAATAGTGAAATCACTCATGCTTGGAACTGGGTCCTCTGAATATCTTGAGTGCCCATCCAAGGCCTCCCAGAGCCCTGGCTTAACATGCACCTTGCCTACCTCCCACTGTATCTCTAGCACTTTAAAAAATGTCATGTAGTATAGTGGGTACGGTACTGGCACTGATGTCAGGAAGACCTGAGTTCAAAATGTGCCCTTGTCACCCTTCTCAGCCCCTGCAGACTTCTGGAAACTCTGTCAGACTCACAGTTAGAGGTCAGTAGTGCAGCGTGGAAATCCTCACATTGGAGGTCCAGGCTCAAACCCATCCCTGCTCCTTACTAACTCTGTGACCCTGGGCGAGTCATTTTGATTTTACACCTGATTTTTTCTCAAAACACATGAGCAAAAATTTTTAGCTTTTTTTTTTCTAAAATTGGGCATGTCACTTCTAACCCCTTTAAGCTTCTATGTACTAACCTAGAAAATGGGCACAATAACAATAAGAAACCGTCAAATGGGAAGTGGGACCACTAGCCATTCATCAGGATCCTTGACAGCTATTATATTGACTGGGGGTATTATCTCCTTTATTGTATTTTTATTTCTTTTGTTTTAAATATTTCCCAATGATAATTGAAGCTACACTGGGGAATGGCATGGGCTCATGAAGCCCCTCCAGATTGTGTGTTTGACCCCTCTGCCCCAGAGAGTTGCCAATGAGAGTCAAAGGAGTTAGTGTCAGGGGATGGACATACAGCCCTTTGGAAGCCTTCAGATGCTCTACAGACAGAACCCTCGTATGAAATGGGCCCAGCAGCCAGCATCCACTGTCCAGAGAACCATCTTTTAATGGGGTCACCCTTCTGGCTGGTTACTTAAAAAAAGGGAAAGGCTGCCTTCTGTACTCTGTATTCATTGGGCTTCTGGGTGTTCTGGGAGCTCAGGAGATGTGAGAAAGGCACGGACAGCCCCAGCCCAACGGTGGGTTCACAGCGGTTACCCTGTCTAGCATCCCCCGGGGCAAAGTCCATGTCACCAGCCAGGGCCATGTGGCTGATTAAGTGTTCTTGGCTTTCTCCAGCACCAGCTCCCCCACGAACAGGACAGCTGCCGAGGATGGGCCCCACATCTAGTGTGTGCCATCTCCCAGGATCAGTGCCTGAGGAGTTACCCTGCCCAGAAGAGGATGCCTGCTTTAGTTACAGCTATGGCTTAAAACGCCCACTTATGAAATAATTCCCTTTGTGCATCCAAAAGGCAAACAAACCTGCCCCGGGGGGAGTCTTCCTTTAGAGGTAAACGTGTCTGCTTTTTCCTGGGCAATGCCAATAACAGATCCCATTTCTCTTAGTACCTTAAGGTTTGCCAATGGCTTGCCCTCCACAAGCTGCTCAGGGGAAGTATTACCATTCAGATTTTACAGATCAGGAAACTGAGGCTTATAGAGGGAGAGTCATTTGCTCAAAGTGGCACACATTGCAAGGTGGGATTCAAATCCAGGTGTCTTGGAGCCAAGGCCAGTGAGGGTTGTTGTGGAGAATGGGACATGGCCTTTGGTGAGATGGGGAGATGGCAGAATGCCAGAGGCAAGCCAGGGAAAGGCATTTCTGAGGGCCAAGGTCAGCTTGAGGGCCCAGGATTTCTCCCATCCTCCAGGTGCCAGGCAGATTGGTAGGTTCATTTTTATTCTACTTGCCCATACCAATATGGCGGCATCGTGCAGCTCTTATCGACTGTATTTGAGGTCATATGAGCTCCCAGAACAACAAAGTATCCTTTAGGTTGAACTAACTGATCTCTTTATACCTTCTCCACTCTTTATATCCTTGCTATGCGATTTGCTTTATTAACATTCTCCAACATGGAGGTCCATATGGACTTTGTATCCTTTCTCAATCCATTTTCAAGCTGCTGTCTTGTTAATTTTCAAGTGCCTTGGTGCATTATGGGACATTAATGCACCCTCGGCCTCAGCTCTTTACTGTTCATTATTTTTCATAGTGCTAGTGTTATCTCCTTTGTCTTCAAATAAGCTAAATCCTTTGAATCTCTTCTCATTAGATAATTCCCTCTTGGTGCTTGGCCAGAACCATTGTTGCTGCTTTCTCTAGGCCTGGCTTGGTAACAATTCCACTCTCTGCTTCAGGAAGGACCAATGGCCCCCATGGCCAGTCTACTTTCATGTGGGCCCAATCTTCCTTTCTGCCAGAGGGATTGCAAATCCCCAACCAGTTACTAGCACTCTCTCTTAAAATTACTTTATCTTTTTGGTTGTGTACGTTTTCAAGACTGGAAACCCTTTAAGATTAAGAGTTATTGTGTTTTCCTCTGTATCCCCAGTTACCCATATAATGCCTAGCCCAGAGTAGACGCTGAACAAATGTTTGTCAAATGGGACTGAACGTGGCTTCTGTCGTCCCTCTACGCTCTGGGGCACCCTTATCCCAACTTGCACTCCTAACTGAGAAGTTAGGTCCTGAGAGCTTGTCTAGATCTCCCCAGGGTTCTAGGGGTACCCCTGAGGGATTAGCAGTAGCACCCTGAGGTATTGCCATAGCACTGGTAGACAACTATAACATTTATATGATTTCCAAACCTTTCCTGCCAAATGGTGAGGATGGCAAATTCTCTCTTGCTCTCAAAACAAATAATGATGGAAAATTAATTGTTCTGAGATTTAGAGAATTCTCCAATAGACTTTGGAATATCTCAAGACATTTTGGTATCATAAGCAGTAGTGGGAATCATTAAGTAGACCCTGAAGTGGTGGTTGTTATTGTTTTGCTGGGGCAAATATGGTACCTGGGCCTGATATGGTACCAGTTGGGAATGTCACCTATCTGGGGGCCTACTGGAGCAATGCCTGACCTAGTTCTGTCTTGTCTTCATAACAATTTCATTCTTGAGAAGGTGATAAGAAAAATGGCAATTCTGGACTTTACTCAGGGCAGCAAAGAGGGATTCAATGCCGAAAGGAAATGATGGGAAGCTTGGGGATAAGGGGCCAGTCCATCTTACATTTCCAACTCAAAGCCTTTCATCCTGTAGATGATACTAACTAAATCACCTGAAAAAATTTGGGGTAATGATAATAATAATAAAAATTTAAAAACAATAATAACAATTACAGTAAGAGTCTTAAACTGAGTTAAAAAGGAGGAGGTTGAAACAGATAAACTCCAAAATCCTCTCCTGCCTCTAAGTCCAAAGGAGCAAATGAATTAGAGTTGAAATGGGTGGGAAAGGATCTTGGACAAGTCATTCTTTTCAGTTTCCTCATCTATCAAATGAGGGGATTGAACTAGATATTGTCAAAAACAAGATCCAATACTCCCGTATAGCCTGAACCGGATTCAAATGTAAATGGGCAATGTTTAATGGAATAAATAAAAATACAACAGAATGGACATAATGTCAATATGCAGTTTTTAAAGTTAATATGGTGGCCCACAGAGATCCTTATGTATGGTTTTGTGGCCATATTTCCCACTGATTTGAGGCACCTTCTAACTTTAAAATGATGATCCTCTGGCCTCTGACTAATTAAATTCTTTCCTCAATCTTTTTTTTTCCCAGTCATATCCAACTCTCCGTAATCTCATTTGGGGTTTTCTTGACAAAGATATTGGAGTAGTTTGCCATTTCCTTCTCCAGCTTGTTTTACAGATGAGGAAACTGAGGCAGGCGGGGTGAAGTGACTTGCCCAGGTCACACAGCTAGTAAGTGTCTGAGGCCACATTTGAATTTAGACAGTAGAGTCTTCCTGACTCTAAGCCTGGCACTCTATCCATTGCAGCTCCACCTAGCTGCCCCGACTAATTAAATTACTTTTGCTAATTTGTGGTAATAAAAATAACTGAGCCAAAGGAAAAAAAAAGTAGTGGGTCACAGTATTGGGTACCTAAGATTCCATTTAACTCTGAGTTCTAGGTTGAAGTTAAAAGAGAGCAGGATCTCAAGCCAGAAAGCCTTGACTCAAAAGCCCTGCTTTGTCACCCATGTACTATAGAGTCTTAGTTCACCTGACCACTCTGGTCCTCAGTTTCCTCATCTGTCAAAAGAGGTGGTTAGAATAAATCTCATCTAACGTTTCTCCAAGCTCTTAGAACTAGGCTCATCCTAGGGATAATCAGGTCACCTTAGCTGATTGACAGCATGATATTTTTTCTTAAGTCAATAAACAGGGAAATAATAAAAATAAATAAACATGAGACTGAAACACTGGAGTTGGGAGTCTCTGGTCCAAAGTGCAGGGAGAGACAGCAGAATGCCTGGGTCCTAAACTCTACTTTGCTCCTTCCTTGCTGTGTGTGTCCTTGGACAAATCACTTAACTTTGCTGGTCCTGAGGTTCCACATCTCTTAAAAAAAAAAAAAAAGGTTGGAATGAATTTCACTGAAGATTCCTTCAAGATCTAGAAATGTGACCTTCTGATGTCTAAGGTGCTGACTAGCTTTGAAACAATGAAACCCCATAAACTCTGATTCATTAAATCACCTTAACTAATTTCTGGTAATAAAAATAGTGTTTTAGGGGGAAAAAACTCTAAGGAGAGAGTTATCCTAGGTCACCTCCAAGACCATCTGAGGCAGTGGTAACACGGCTGGCTCTGGAGCCATAGAAACTCTCCTCGTGTATGTGCTTGCTGTGTGATCTTGGACAAATCACCTGCCTTCTCTTGTCTTCCTTTTCCTCTTCTGCAAAATGAGAGGGCAGGACTACATGACATGGGCGATCTCTCCCAGTTTTAAAAACTGGATCCTATGAACACTGTTCAATTAGACCACCTTTAGCTCATTTTAGAGTAATGATAAAAAATGCTTTAGCCAAAAATATTGCACCTAAAATCAAATTAGAAGAGTTTCCAATCCCTTTCCAGTTCCAGATTGTTTAGTTTTTGGGAAAGTGAAATGGATTAGGAAGCAGACTCTGGGGCTAAAAATGGACTTCTCCACTCACTTGCTGTGTTATTTCAGGCAAGGCCCTGAAACTCTCTGGTCATTAGGGTCATAATGAATGATGGATGAAGTTTCCTCTAGCTCTAAAATTCTATTTCTGACTAATTAAAGAAATGGATCCAAGTTAGAGTAACAATAAAAAGTGTATAACATTAATTAAAATGATATAAATGTAACATATTAAAAATATCAAAACCTTAGAAAGAATATGTTGGATGACCCAATCTCTAAGATCCCTTCCACATGTAAATCCAAAGTGGGCTGGGCCAGGAACCAGAGGACCCGGGCTAAAACAAACACCCTGCTTGGAAACTGGTATGCTGTGTGATATTGGCCAAGAAACAACTTCTCTGGTCCAGTTCGCTCTTCTACAAAATGAATTCATTGTCCTGAAGGGGACAATACAGGCCCCTAAAAGCTCAAAGCCTAAGATCTCACAAAGTTTGATTAATTAAATCACTTTAATTAATTTATAGTAACAATAAAAAAATAGGTTAAAAAATATGAAAGCTAACAAGGGAATTGTACCAGAATGGGGTTAGAAACCCCTTCCAGCTCTGGATCAGTCACCAGGGTAGGGTTTAGAAACCCAGGCTCAAAATGTACTTTTCCAGTCTCTTGCTGTGTGACTTTGGGCAATCGCATAACCACCTTGGTCATCAATTTTCTCTTCCGAAAAATGAGTTACCTGGAATAAAAGATGTCTAAGGTCCCTATCAGCCCCCAAACTATATGCCAATTTGCCCTGATTAATTAAATTGACTTTAATTAATTTATGGAAATAATGAAAACATTTAGGAATCCCACACACACGTTTTAATGCTACCAAGGTTATTTCATGAAAAATGCCAAGATGATTGGTCTTGCCCAGGCTTTTAGATGGTATTCAGAAACCTTGTCTGCAGTGGCAAGAGAACTGGAGATGAAGGTGGAAGATCTAGGTTAAAAATCACTGTTCTGACATTGACTCGCTGGGTGATCTCAAGTAAGTCACTTAACCTCTCTGGTCCTTGGTTTCTTTGAATATAAAATGAGGGAGTGGGACTGAATGATGGCTAAAATCTCCACCAGCTCTAAAAATACAATCCTATGCACTTGGGCTAATTTGACCAACTTAACTAACTCAGAGTAATAAGAAAAAAAATTAGGAAAAAAAATCCACTGAAAATGAGGCCATGGAACTAGATTATTTCCAAGATTCCTTCCAGCTCCCAAATCCTTTAGGGCATGGTAAAGAGAATGGGACTGGCAACCTGAGAAGCTAGGCTCAAATCTGCTTTGCCACCCATTTGCTGTGTGATCTTGGGCAAATTCCCTAACCTCTCTGGTCTTCACTGTCCTTATCTGTTAAACAAGTGGTCAGACTTTAAAAATGTATGTATAAGGCACCCTTCAGCTCAAAAAACCCCCCACAATAACTTCATAAACTAATTAAGTAATGTTAATTAATTTCTAGTAATAAGAAAATATTTTAACAATATAAAACCAAAAAAACAAGGAGCTAGATGTGAGGCCAGAGAATCTGGGCTTGGAAAAAGGATCATGTGTGATCCTGGGCAAGTCATCTACCCTCTCTGGTCTTCAGTTTCCTCATCTATAAAATGGAATTTTAGAGTATTTATAATAATAAATATTTTAAAAATATAAAAATAACTATAATATATAACTATAACTTTAAAAACTACAATAATATAAAGAGTAAGTTGTACTAGGGATTTGTCATCTGGATCAGGAACCTGATCTAAAAAACCGTGCTCTGAAATTTACTTGCTGTGTGACATTGGTCAAAATACTTGACCTCTCTGGTCCTCAGTTTTCTCTTCAGCAAATTGATTTCGTTGAAATAGATATTGTCTCAGGCCTCTACCACCTCTATGTCTATCATCCCATGAAATTCAGTTAATTAACTAATGTTAATTAATTTGTAGACATAATAACCTTTTTTTTAAGAAAAGCAAAACCGAATCTGACGAATATATTGTACCAAATACCCTCCCAGGTGCACTGGCACAGGGTCCAGAGAGCTGGACTCTGAGCAAGAGAATCTGACCCCAGCACCATTGCTCCGCCATTTACTTGCTGTGTGACCTTGGGAAAGTTACCTAATCTCTCTGTTCCTTGTTTTCCTTGAATGTAAGATAAGATGCTTGGACCAAGTGATAGCTAAAGTCTCCACCAGCTCTAAAAATATGATCCAGAGCCCTCTGGCTGCTTCAGTCCCCTTAGCTAATTTATAATCATCATTAAAATATTTTAGAAAAACAAAGAACCACTTAAAAACTAGATGATTTCCAACTAACTTGGGAGGCCAAGCCCCTGGTATCAACGCCTATTCTGTCACTCGTTGGCTTCTGGAAAGTGATGAAGTCTAATTAAATGATGTACAAGGCCCCTTTCAGTTGAAAAATGATGATCCTATGGAATAGGAATAATGAAATCACCTCAATTTGTTTATATGAACAATAAAATATTTTTTAAGGAAATGAAACAGAGTTCACCTGATGCCATCCCCTCAATTTACTTTAAGTCTCTGCAGGGCAGTAGCAAGAGAGCAGGACCCAGAGCCAGAGAATTTGGTCTAAAAACTTTGTTCTGATACCACTTGCTGTGTGATCTTGGGGCAGTTACCTACCCTCTCTGTTCTAGTTTCCTCAAATATAAAACAGGAAGATTGGATTAAATGATTTCTAGGGCTCCTTCTGACTCTAAAAATAAGATCTAATGAACTCTGACTAATTAAATCATTTTACCTTGTTTATAGCAATAATAACACTGTTTTATTTTAGATAAACAACCCTCTAATGGGTATGCTGGACTAGAGAATCTGTAGGATACCTTGTACACTTAAGTCCAAAGGAGCAGTTGGTTCAGAAACCTAAGGACCTGGTCTAAAAAACTCTGGTCTGAAATTTACTTGCTGTGTGACATTAGTCAAAACACTTGACCTCTCTGATCCTCCTTTGTTCATAAAACAAGTAACCAGCTTTTTCTTCTGCAAATTGATTTTGTTGGAATAGATATTGTCTCAGGCCCCTATTACCTCTAAACCTATGATCCCATGAAATTTGGCTAATTAATGTTAATTTATAGACATAATAAAAATGAGTTTAAAAAAACCCAAATCTAATGGAAATGTTGTGCCAGATGCCCTGACAAACCAGTGGGTACAGAAGCAAGAGAGCTGGACCCTGAGCAAGAGAATCTGACCCTAGAACCATTGCTCTGTTGCTGTATGACTTTGGGCAAATCACCTAACCTCTCTGTTCTTCGGTTTCCTCAAGTGTAAAATAAGAGATTTGGCCTGCTTGATGGCTAACGTCTCCACCAGCTCAAAAATATGACCCAAAGCCCTCTGGCTGCTGAAATACCCTTAGCTAATTTATGGTCGTCATTAAAATATTTTAGCAAAAAAAAAATCCACCTAAAATGAGACAATACAAATATATGATTTCAAAGCCCCTTTTTGGCTCTAGATTGTTCAGTGCAAAGGAAAAGTAACTGGAATGGGACCCACAGAGGCTGGGCTCAAAATATGCTTTGCCACTCAACCTCTCTGATTCTCACCTTCCTTTTCAGAAAAATACTGAGGAAGGTGGACTCATTGACTGCTGTATAAGGTCCTTTGCAGCTTAGAAATGATGATGTCATGAACTCTAATTCATTCACTTTAATTGCTTTTAATAATAAAACTATTAAGCAAAACTAAGCTCCAAACAAGGAGATTGTATGTGGTGATCTTGAAGCCCCTGAGGGGCAGTGGCAACAGACTTTAATATGGCTTCAAAACTTTGCTCTGACATTTCCTTGCCTTGTGATTTTGGGTTAGTCACCTAACCTCTATGGTTTCCTCATCTGTAAAAGGAAAGGGCTGCAAGCAGATCACATGCCTCTCATAGCTATGGATAGATGTATTCTTAATCAAACAGGTGATAAAAGAAATTACTAAAGATAAAATAGATAACTTTGGTTACATGAAACTGAAAAACTTGTGCAGATAAAATTAATGAACCTAGGAGAAGAGATGGATGGGGAAAAAATCTTTGGATCAAATTTCTCTGATAAGGTTTTCATATCCAAGATATAGAAATAATTAACAGATGCACACTCACACATAAACATACACACACACATGGAGACACAATAACCAAAGGCCATTCTGAACTAAAGTGATCAAAGGATATGAATTAACAGTTCTCAGAAAAAAGAAATTCTAAACTGTTAACAACTACATGAAAAAAATGTTCCAAATAACTAGTAATAAAAAAAAATACAAATCAGAACCCCAAGGTTTTACCTCATACCTTATAAATTGGCAAAGATGGCAAAAGATGGCAGTAGTCAATGTTGGAAGGACTGTGGGAAGACAAGTATATGGTTACATTGTTGGTGAATCTGTGAATTGATGTTTTGCAAAATTATTTGAAATTGTTCAAATAAAGTGACTAAAATGTCCTTTAAAAAAAAAAAAAGGAAAGGGCTGGATAATATTATTTCTGCTTTTTTTTTTTTGGAGGGGGGAGGGCAGGTAATTGGGGTTAAATGACTTGCCCAGGGTCACACGGCTAGTTTTTGTGTTAAGTGTCTGAGGTTGGATTTGAACTCAGGTCCTCCTGACTCCAGGGCCAGTGCTCTATTCACTGCGCACCTGCCCACCCGCCCAATAATATTATTTCTAGGGTGTCTTCCAGTTCAAAGCCTATTATCCCTAGAAATGTGACTCATTAAGATCACCTTTAAGCTTGATTCTAGTAATAGGAAAATTTTTTTAGGAAAAAAATCTCTAACAAGTAGGTGGATGAGGGACTCTTCAGGATCCCTTCTCAGGGGAATAACTGAAAGAGAGCTAACTGGGAAACCTGAGGATCCGGTCTAAAAAACCCTGCTCAGAAATTTACTTGCTGTGTGACATTGGCCAAAATACTTGACCTCTCTGGTCTTCGGTTTTCTGGAAAATTATTTCCTTGAAATGGTTAATTTGGAAATATGTTTTGCTTTTTTTTTTGGAGGGCAATTGGGGTTAAGTGACTTGCCCAAGGTCACAGGCTAGCTTTTGTGTTAAGTGTCTGAGGCTGGATTTGAACTCAGGTCCTCCTGACTCCAGGGCCGGTGCTTGGAAATATGTTTTGCGTGATTTCATACCTACAATGGGTATAAGGGCTATTAAATTGGGATAGCTATTGTCTCGGGTGCCTGCTTTCTCTATATTTGTAATCCCACGGATTCTGCCTAACTAAATAACCCTAAATTATAGATTTAATAAAGATAAAAACCCCAAATCAAAGGAGTACCAGATGCCCTCCTAGTGCACTGAGTACAGGGGCAGGAAAGCTGGACCCCGAGGCAGAGAATCCAACCCTAGAACCATTGCTTTGCCATTTATTTGCTGTGTGACCTTGAGAAAGTTACTTAACCCTTCTGTTATTTGGTTTTTTGAATGTAAAACAAGGAGATTGGACCAAATCTTGTCTAAGATATCAGTAAGCTCTAAAAAATATGACTATGGCCAGTCTCAGCTGGCAACTGAAATCCCCTTAGCTAATTTATAGTCATCATTAAAATATTTTTACAGAAGAATGCTGCCTAAAATAAGACTATGCCAGCTGATTTACAAGAACCCTTCCAGCTCCGAATCATTTAGTGTATGAGAAACACAACTGGGCTTGGCAGCTAGAGAACCTAAGTTGGCAATCTGCTTTGCTACTTGAGTGCTGTGTGATGTTGGCTTAGTTACCTAACCTTTCTGGTCTTCCCTTTCCTTATCTGTAAAAAGAGAAGCTGGAGTAAATAATGAACAACATACAAGGTCCTCTTCCCTTCAAAAATAATGATTTCGTGAAAATCTGACTTAATTTATAACCTTAACATCTTAATTCATAATCGTAATAAAATGTTTTAATTAAAAAATGTAGGGGTTGGACTAAATGTTGGACTAAACTAAACTGATATTTTGAATTCGAATTAAATCACCTTATATAATTTATATATATATAATTTTATATAAATATATAAAATGTAATATATTAAAACATAAATATATAAAATATTTTATATATTAAAATAAAAATATAATAAATAAAATATCTAAATTTATAATTTTATATAAATTATATAATTTTTGGCAATGAAATATTTAAGATATATGTTTATTATTATATTTATTTATTTTATATTATATATATGTAATTTAGAGAAAATAGAGAAATGTGAAAGAGAGAGGAGGGAAGGAGAATAATTGGAGTAGATAATCTCCAAGATCTTTTTTTTTCTTTTTTTTGGAGGGGGAAAGGCAGGGCAATTGGGGTTAAGTGACTTGCCCAAGGTTTCTTTCACCTTCTTGTCACAATAGTCATACTCAGAGATTTGCTGTGTGATGTTAGACAACTCTTCTACCTTCTCTGGGGGACCTCAATTTTCTTGACTCAAAAACAAGAGGACTGGACTAAAATGGTATCTTAGGTCTCCATCAACCCCCAAAATGTGATTCTTTGCATTCTGGTTATTTAAATCCTCTTAGTGCATTCATAGTAATAATCAAAAGGCTTTTAGGAAAAAAGGAATTAGATCACATAGTCCCTTCCCACTCTACTTCCTCTCCTGCAGCAGAGTTGAGTGTGGAGTCAGTAGCTCTAGGCTCAGAGTATGTCATGCCATTTAGGTGCTGTGTGGTTTTGGTCAAGTCACTTAATCTCTCTGGTCCTCAGTTTTTTGTTGTGTAAAATGAAGCCCTTGGAAGAAATATTGTATAGGGACCCTTCTAGCTCCCAAACTGTGATCTTAGGAACTCTTACTAATTTGTGGTGATAATAAAAATTATTCAGCAAGACAGAAAAAAAGAAAAAGAATATCAATATTCCTGACTGTGTTAGAGGTTCTCCACAACAGTCTTGTTTTAAAGCCTCTGGTTCAGCAGGAAATACTGAATTTGGAGCCAGAGGACCAGGGTTTAAGACCTGTTACAAATAAGTTGTTGTGTGATCCTGGCCAAGTTGCTCACCTTCTCTGTTCTACAGGTTCATTACCTAAAAAATAAGGGAGTCGAGCTAAATGTTTTCTAAGAGCCCCATTTAGCTGTAGAAGTATGGTCCTATGAACTCTGGCCAATTCAACCACCTTCAAAAACTGACATTAACATTTTTGAAAATTAGTCTTTTTCTTTAATCTCTAAGAAAACAGGCTGGAATAGACGATTTAAGGAAGCAGAAAGAGAACTGGAGCCAGAGATAGAGAAATCACCTAATCTCTCTGGTCCTCAGTTTCCCCTTTTGTCAAATGTGGGGGTAGGATTAAATGTTTTCTCAGACCTCTTCTAGCTCTAAAACTCAGGTCCTCCTGACTCCAGGGCTGGTGCTCTATTCACTGCCACCTAGCTGCCCCAGTAATAAAATTTTTTATTAAGTAAATAAAATAAAACAAAACAAAATGGAAAGTAGTGGATTAGGTTTAGCCTTAAGATACATTCAAACTCAAAGGTCTGTGGCATATCCAAGACTCTGATCTTGAGCCAGAAATCCTGGGCTCAAAAACTCCCATTCTTCCATAATTTGCTGTGTGATGCTGGCCAAGTCATAACCTCTCTGGTCCTTAGTTTCTTCACATTTAAAACATGGAGTTTGGACTAAATTTCTCAGGTGGCTCCTTACAATTTTAAAACTATGATCCTATTAACTAGTTAAATCATGGTTAATTAAATCATCTTAGCTAATTTGTGGTTAGGCAAAATTATAAAGCAAAAGCAAAAAACAACCCCCTACCCACTCCCAATCCTGAGGGTCATGTTAGATGATTTCTCAGTATCTTTTTCATCTCTGTGTTCTGTGGTGGAGTCAAAAGAGAGCTGAATCTCCAGCCAGACGATCTAATTTTAAAATTCACTTAAGGTCTCTGATCCTCACTGTTACCATCTGTAAAAGGGGTGGGGTAGAAAAACGATGTTGTCTAATGTCGCTTTCCAGCTCTAAGCCTATGATCCCACGAATTTTGGCCAACCCAATCTCCTTGGCAAAATTGTGTTCACATTAAAAACAATTAAGCAAATAATAAAAGAGAATTGGACTTTATCTCTAAGACCCCCCCCCAAGTCCTTATAATAAGGTCAAAACTTTTTCTTAGTGACCAATTTAAAAAAAATTGTAAGTCCATGAACATTAAAAAAAAAGTTTTAGGATCAAGGGAAGCAATTCTCAACTGAAAGAACGACTTTGGGGTATTTTGGAGCCACCCAGTATTGGGGGGGGCTCCTCCTCACCCAGGCAGTTGGGGCTCCTGTCTGGGAATGAAAAAGGACAAACATCTTTTGGGGTAGGGATTTTTTCCTTTTTAATTCATGTAATGAGTTCCAAGTAAAAGTGGAAATGATTTTTCTGGGCTTTCCGGGACTTGAACTTTGCATATCACCATGCCCCTTGAGGATGGAGGGTGCTTGAGGCTTCTGGAAGTTCAGGATTAGAATTCTAGCTCTGGCTCCTACTGGATGACGGAAGAGAAGATGCGTGGCTCTCGGTGCCTTAAGCAGTTTAGAGACCACTCTCTAACTTCAGGACAAGGTGAATGTGGGCAGGGTTTTGCATTTCATGGATAGCTGCAGGGTACCGGGAAGAAATCCAAAAGCATGGAGAGGGGGCCTGAGTGCAAAGGTGCAGGCTGCTCCGGGGAGGTATGAATGGGTGTGAATCCCTGGCGCGTGGGGGGGGGGGCGCTGCCTCCCCTCAAACCCTCCTGCAGCCTTTGTACATTTGCGAAATAGACAATTTTGGCAGCGAGACTAGCTAAGATGTGCCAGATTGCTTTGAGTCCTCCAGCCCTGGGTGACGGAGGTGCCTATTTAAAGCCCAGGCTCAGGTCTCCTGCTGTTAAGAGTTCAGACCTGGGCTAGGATTGCCTCTCAGACTTCCTGTAAAGGGAGTTGGGACTATTGCAGCCACTCCGTGGGCAGTTCTGCCAAAAGGGGGGTGGCCAAAGGTCTCCCAAGGGGGTTTAAGTGCTTACAGGTGTTTGGGAGGTTGCCTCTGTCATTAATTTTGATGTCGTATGTGTTACGTCGGAAGTCAGGTGGTAAAGATTGCTATAAAAGCTCGGCCGGCTCTGCCGGCTCAGTTCAGCAGCGATGTTTCTGCCGAACACTTCTCGGCTGCTGGGCGACTTGCTGCCTGCGGTGACCGGCGCCGCTGGCCAGGAGGGAGCTGCCTCCGGGGATTACAGCCCCTACTGTAAGCTCCAAGGCTGCGGCAAGGGGCCGCCAGCCAGTTGGGGGGTGGGGCCCGGGGGATTTTTCCTGAGCTCAGCCAAGCCAGCAGCGCTTTGCCTAATTGCCTTCCCAAGCCCCTTTCGGGCTGGCCAAGTGGCTTAGCCGTCGCTGGGACTATCCCTGGCTGCTGCTTTCAGAGCAGGGCGGGGGAAAGGGGTGGGGGAAGAAACCCAGATTTTTTTTTTGGTTGGATAAGAGACCAGATTTCTCTTCCCCATCCTCCTCAAGGGGAGAAAGGGAAAGGGAAGCGGAGGGAGAAGGGGCATCCGGGGTTCCCCGCAATCGGATCCCAGACAAGCCAGGAATTTCGGGGATGGCGTGGGAGAAAGGCAACAAAGTCTGCTCTCCATATGCTTTCTGAGCTCCGCTCTGATCCTGGACTCTCGCCGATATGGGAACTGCTGCAGCACCCTTCCTGGGGGCTCTGGGTCCCCCAGCAACGCTCTGGCATTTTATGCAAGGCGGCAGCTCCCATCAAGGGACTCTGGAGCCCCAGCCGTGCCCTGGCACTTTATGCTCGGCCGCTGCACCCTTCCCGGGCTCCAGATACCCTTCCTGGGCTCCGGATTCCCTTCCCGCGTTACCAGGCTTCGGATTCCCTTCCCAGTCTCCGGATTCTCCCAGCACTTGTCCCAGTCCTTTATGTGCCCTTTACGGGAAGCGACAGAGCCCTTCTCGGGGACTCGGGAGTCCCGGTCACACTCTGGCACCTTATGCTGGGCGGCAGTGCCCTTCCGGGGGTTTCTGAGCCCCAGCCATGCCTCGGCACTTTATGCTAGGCAGCAACTTCCCTTCCAGAGGCTCGGGAGTCCCAGCAGTGTCCTGGCACTTTATGAGTGGCGACATTGTTCATCCCGGAGGCTTAGGAGCCCCTGCAATACCCCAGTATTTTATGCGCAGCTGCACTGTCCATCCCTGAGGCTCCGGAGCCCCCCGGCTCTTTACGAAGTGGCAGCGCCCTTCCTGGGAGCTCCGGAGCCCTGGTAGAGACCCGGCACAAAGTGCACTGTGGCAGCACCCCTCGTGGGGACTGCGGATGCCCAGCGGTACCCTGGCATTGGTCTGGTACGAGGTGCTTTGAGGCAGTGTCCATGCAGGGAGTTCTGGAGCCCTGGTAATGCTCTAGCACTCGGTGCGAAGCGGCAGCACCCTTCCTGGGAACTCCGGGACCCCGATAATGCCCGGGGAGTTGCACAGGCATTTTGTGCTCGAGGCAATGTCCATCCCTTTTGCTCTGGACTACGGCACTGCCCTGCACTCTGTGTGAGGCGGCACCGCCCTTCCTGAGGGCTCCGGACCCTTACATTGGCCAGCGGCACTCTGGGCGCTCTGTGTGAGGTGGCTGCGCTCCTCCTAAGGGCTGGGGAGCTCGCACTCTGTGAGAGGCAGCTGCGTTTGGCTGGGGGAGGGATCAAGAGCTCGCACTCTGTGCAGCCGGCAATGCTTGTCTGAGGGGCTCTGGAATCCGCGCACTTGCGCGGAGGCAGCAGTAGCCTTGCAGAGGGCTCGGGAAGCGGCAGTTTGTGGGGGCGCTGCCAGAGAGCCCCTCAGCTCTCGCTTCTCTGACACCGACATGCCATTGGGCACCACGCCCTGGAGACAAAACCTCGGTGCCAGGGAAATTCGAGCGCTCTAGGGCTGGAGGTGGGAGCGTCTTCAGGCGAGCGGGTGGTGAGCAGGTAAAAGACTAAGGCAAAGTTCCCTCCCCAGGACGGACCCTTGGCGCTATCCTCTTGGCAAGGGCTAAGGGGTAGGAAAGCTCGGGGGAGTCAGCAGACACTTAGCAGCTCTCCCCTCGACTCGGGCGAGTCCGGGGAGCAGTGGCTGGGGAGCGGGAGCTTGGACTGGGTGGGTGTGATGCCAGCGGTGGCGGCGGCGCTCTCACTCTGTCTCCTCTTTCCCCAGCTTCCACCACCATGGAGGCAGCTCACAATGACACTACTACTATCCCTGACTGGTGGCAGCCCAAGACCCCGCGGCCCCAGAATGTGTTCCTGTCCAGCTTCTTGTCCTTGCTGCTTTGTTTCACCATCGTGATGGACCTCGTGGGCAACTCGTTTGTCATCGCTGCTGTGACCAAGAACGAGAGACTCCGCAACCTCGGTAAGCTGCCCGCACCCCGCTGCAGTCCCGTGTCCCGTGCCCCTGCTCCCTCCTCGGGTATCTGTGTCCCCCATCCCTGTGGTAGCCCCGGTTCCAAAGTACCAGCGACACCAGGCTGGAATAACGGCACGGTGAGGAAACCTTACAGAGTTAGCACCCACCTGCCCGAGCTCTACACCACCGGCAAGCCTGGGGGGTGGTAGTGGAGGGTGCGAGATAGTCTAGTACGGTCCAGCCGGAGCCTGCCGCACCTTCCACGGCCACTCAGTGATCAGGCAAATGCCAGAGTAAAGGAATTCTAATTGAGCCCCATTTCGGGAGGGACACAGGGCTAGCTTGGGACGGGAGTGACCACAGGGAGGGAGACGAAGCAGGGGCTGGGGTCACTAGCATTCCCGCAGCCTGCAGCGGGCCGGGAGTCCGCATAGCAGCCAGAGCGTCTGGAGCCTGAATCCAGCCCTGAGTGCAGGGAGGTGGGAGGGGCGGGTGTCTGGGACGAGGAGACGCTTCCCAAGACTAAATGTCGGGGTCTCTAAGCTTAGGTTCCTGGGGATCCCAAGCTGGGGGTGGGGGGCTGCCGTCCAGAGCAGGTAAGTGGTGAGGCTGCCGAGGGGCTTGGGAGCGGCTGGCTGCAAAGCTAGCCCCCAGGGGGCTTAGAAAAGCCTCTCCGTTCCTCCGGGGTCCCCACACTCGTGCTGCCGGGGCTGGCAAAGAAGAGCCGCTCTCCTTGGAGTCCAGAGCAGGACCGAGCCCAGGTAAGTGTCCAGGCTGTGAATAGACGCCGGGGAAAGCTGAGGAATGTGTCTGTGTTTGATTGGGAAGGGGTCGCTAAGTCCTTAGTGGGTCCCAAAGCTGGAGGCAGGCAAGAGAAGTTGCCTGCCTGCCTGGGGCTGCCAGAGCCAAACACCGAGAAATTAATTAAGTGCAGGGCTTTGGGGAGCTGTGCAGAGCCAGGAAGTGGGATGGGTGGGGGTCGCCAAGTCCCGAAGGGGGTCTGCGGCTTGGTGTTGGGAAGACATCTGGGAGACAGGCTCCCTCGCCTAGGGCTAGGAAGACTGCTTCGTCTAAAAAGCGTCTTTAAAAAGAAAAAAAGAAAAAAGAAAGAAAAAGTGTGTGTTTGAGTGAAGTGCCGTGTTGCAGAGGCAGCTCCCTCCCCTCCTTCCCCCCCCTCCCCCTCTCCCCCTCCTCTCCTCCCCCGCGGGACACCAAATTGGTGGGGGTTGGCTCCTGTGCCTGTTTCAACTCCCCAGCATTGCTGGGAAATGCTTCCGAGGGTCTAATGGGCCAGCCCGGGGTCTTTGAGTCCCCAGGCCGCCACTCCTGGGACTGCAAAATGGGCACATTCACCCTCCTAGACCTGGACAGGCAAGAGCCAGGGAATACAGCCAAAGCCTGAAGAGCCCGGTGGGCGGGGGGGCTCAGAAACACACTCAGGAAATGGAGGGGCTACATAATTTGAGGAGGGGTCACAGTTCCCTATTGGCTAATTTGGTATCTGGAGCTGATCCTGCCCTAAGTATGTATGGTCTCCTCTGCAGAGGGGAAGGGGCAGAGCCCCCCAAATGTGGGTAGGGGGTCCTTGCAGGTTACCCTAGGATTTGGAGAGCCTAGCTGAAATCACATGAAATATCCCCTCATCTGCAGAGGGGGAGGGGCAGAACTCCCCAAATATCGGTAGGGGGTCCTTGCAGGCTACCCTAGGGTTTGGAGAGAGCTCAGCTGAATCCAGCCTAACTATAAACTCTTCTGCAGAGTGTGGGATACAGAGAGCCTCTTCACTCTCCCCCCAGTTAAATATCAGGGTATATAAGTTGTTAGGGGGTCCTTGCAGGCTATTCTTGGGGTTGGACAGAGCCCAGCTGAATCTAACATAAATATGTGCTGTTCTGGAGAAGGGAGGGGCAGTGTCCCCCCCCCCCCCCAGAAATTTTCGGGTTTTAAAGGTGGGAAGGGGTCTCTGAAGGCAACCCTTGGGGTTAAAAGGAACCTAAGTAGGGACTCCTCCCTAGAGGGGATCAGAGAGACCTTTTCCCAGTAAATTTCAGTGTGCCTAGGTGGTAGGGGGTCCTTCACTGTCCTTGCCTGTGGATGGAGAGCACCCAGGTAAATGAAGAGTTAAATTCAGCCTAAGTATGAACCTTTCTGTCAACCTGAGGGAAAAGTCTGGTGATACCTCCCCCTAGTAAATGTGGGGGTGAAGGTTTGAGGTCCCTTGTGGAACCCCACTGCTCTAAGATGGCAGATGAGTGTCAGGTTGTCAGGGCTATCTAGTGCCTCCAAGCAGGGAAATGGTGGGGGGGGGGGAGTAGAGAGAGGAAGAGGCTATCCATTCGTAGCAATCCCCTGTGGAAGGAGCAGGGTTTAGGAGCTAGGTAAGCATAGGTGCTGTGCTGCCCAGTGTAGGAATCTGGAAAAACACAAAATAAGTGCCTGCTTTGGGGTTCCTGGTATCTTGTGGGGAGGGCAAGGTGGACTGCAAACTAAATGTCTTCTAAGGTCCTTTCCATCCCTAAAACAATGATGATGATAACCTGGGAACCTGGCAGAGCTATGGGGCAAGGGAGGTGAGCAGTTGCATCAATCAGTTTATAGGGGTACATTTGGCAAGGAAAGAGGGGGACCTGATGGCCATGAGAAGGGAACAAAGTGGCTGGATTTCCCTAGGGAGGCCAATGAGAACACTCAGCCAGTGCACCAAGGCACGCACCTAGCTTTGATTGGCTAGTCCCGGCACGGCTGGCAGAGATGATGCCCTGGGTGGGCACACCCTGGTGCAGTATCTGACCATTTTGGGGAAATGAGTTACTCCCTTCCCCCAGTGGCCATGGCCAAGTCACAGTGGCTAGAGTAGAGTAGACAGCCATGCTACAGAACTGGGGATGCCAGGAGCCAAGCAAAGGTTTGGGGGAGGAGGAATGGAGCCTAGCAAGAGTCTGGGAATAAGCGGGCACTTCTGTGTTTGGACGTGAGCTGAATACAGGGCAGTGCTGCAAGTGGCAGGGTACTTGACATTTCACCCACCCATCTTACAGAAGGGGAAACTGAGGCTCATGCCATGTAAGATGGTGGTGGGGATGAATCCCCTCTTCTAGGGTACTTGTTTAAGTGGGTTCTACTCTCTGAGCCTAAGAGTAGAGAAGGGAAGCTCTGCTTATCACAGCCCCCAGCTCCAAACGCAGTGATAGTGCCACCCAATTAGTACTATGCCTAGGCAGGAGTATGAGGAGCCCCAGTAAAGACCAGAGGTGTGGGGCCAAATCCCCCTCCCCCAACCAGGCACAGCCGCAAGTCCCTGGAGCTGGCCTGAGTAGCTACGGGGAGTGGAATTGTAGGGGGTATAGAGGAACCGGTGCTGAGAATTAGTGACGACTGCCCTTTAGGAGGAAGGCTGCTGGCCAAGGCATAGCTGCCAACAAGCCTTGCCACTGAAATGAATGAACTGAAAAGCTGCCCAGACGGGGGCAGAATCTTCCCAGAAAAGAGGCCAGGCTTGGCTCTTGTTCCAACTTCTGGGAAGGTGGCAAATCTTAGCCCGTGGCCCCCCCCACCCCCACCCCACAGTTCGGACCTTCCTATATTCCTATAGGACCAGCACCCTGAGCTGACTCCAAACCCATCATGGGGCTTGTTTTTTCTGTTCTGTCTCTCTTCTATGCATTTGTGAGAAATCCCTTAGAGACAGACAGTGCCCCTGCAAAACAGCAGAATAGTATTTCTGCCCCCCAGGGGCGCTGCATGACCCTCCCCTTTAGCAGAAGCAGCAGGGGCTCAGGGTCAGCCTGCTCCCACTCCCAATGCCTTCATTAACAGGCTGCTACTACAGTCAGAGACTGGCTCTTGTCTTCTTTCACATAGGGAAAGCAAGAAGCAGGAAGGAAATGCATTTCAACTCTAAGGGCATTTTGCGTTGTTAAAAGCATTAGCAACTAAGACATAGACACGGAGACAAGACTTTCAGGAACGGGCAGTAATTTCCCATTTTTTCTCCTTGCCCGTGGATGGTTCCTTTGGGCGCAGAAGCCTGCAGCCTGCAGCTTGCACCCCAGGCCGATTTTCCAAGCCTCTTGACATTTTTTTTCTCTCCCTCTGGCTCCCTCTTTTTCTGTCACCCCCAGATGATGGTACTATAGCCTATATGACTGCCTAGCAACAGTCCTGTGTGAAAATCATTGCAAATAATGGGAACAGTACTTAGGGAAAGAAGAAGGTGACAAGGGGGGAGGGAGAGATGCATTTACTTGTTGATGGGAATGCTTTAAACAAAACCCTGGCTGGCCTTTCAAGGCCCTGCTTTTTTGCCTTTGCAGCAGTAGGGGATGGAGGACTTGGGAGACCTTGGGCTGGACTGGGAGATGCTACATGACTGCTTGTGGCTTGCAATATTTGACTGGTTTTGGCCAGTGGAATGGGGATTAAGGCGGCCAGGACAACTGCAGTGATGTAGGGAGTATAAATGGTGAATTTCCTAGGGTTTTCTCTGGCTGCCCCCTGCTGTGCCCTGCACTGCAGTCTACTCCCTTTCTCAGGCAGTTGCACTTTGGAAGCTCTAGCATAGTGGGGGGCCTTGGTCTTTAGGGCTGGAGGGAGTGCAAAGGCGAAGGGTGTACAAATTTGGGCGCCCCTTTTTGGGGTGCATGTGTGTGTGTTTGTGTGTATAGAATAGGATTTTATTTGTCACCAGCCTAGGCACGGTTCTCTCCAATGAATTAAAATATTCACCTAGGGAAAAAAAAACACACCACTATAACAAGTGGTTATGTATAGATGGCATTTCAATTAATTTTGAAATCAACATGAATTCAAGGGTTCTCAGCTTTCTTTTAGCTGTAAATCTGTGGTCCTAAGACAGAGCTTTTTAACCTCGGGTTTGTGAAATTGTTTTTTTGTTTCTGCTTTGGTTTAAAAAAATATTTTGATAATTTCAATACCATTGATTTCCCTCATACTCTTGTTTTTTTATTATTTGCATTTAAAAATGTGATTTTGAGAAAGGTTCCATAGGCTTCACCAGATTGCTCAAGGGGTGCATGATACAAAAAAGGTTAAGAATTCCAGATCTAGTGTAATTCCCTTGTTTTACAGGGAGGGAAACTGAGACCTAGGGAAACTGTTAAGGGCGTTGCCCAACGTCATCAAGCTAGTAAATGGCAGGGTTGAGATTCATACCTAGGTTCCCTGACTCCAGAAGCAATTTTCTTTCCTTGACTTGTCTCCCCAAAGTTCAGCCCCCTCCAATATATTAAAATATTAAGGGAGAAAATAAGGCCAATGTGTCAAGCTGTTTAATATAGATTACACATCAGTGAATTTTAAATTTAAATTTAAAATAAAAATGAGGCTTTTCATCCGTGAAAAGGACATTGTTTATGCCAAATGGAGCTTTGGGGCACCTCAGACCTCTTCTGTGGGGCCCCCTAAAGCCCACTGCCCCTGCCCCCTCCTTAATTATAATCTGAAAGGGCTTTTCAGCCATTTGTTTTTCTCCTGAGCAAACAAATGAATTTCTTGGAGGGGGGCTCATTATTATTTAAAAATCTGCTGAGCTAAATGAAGATTGTAAAAAGAAGTGGGGGGGGGTCACCTTTTGTGAGGTTCCGGAATATCTTGCCCGTTGTCAATGTGTTGTGTTGAATTTATGGAAAAGTTTTCAGTGTTTGATTTAGTATGGCTTGCTGTATGTAGATCGGGAAAGGTGTCGTTTATGTCCGTAGCCTTTGGGGCCTGGGGTGGGGAGGAGGTGGGGGAGGAAGCGTGTGCTGAGTTTTAACTGATGTATTTGAGAAGCGGTTCAAGCAAGATTGGTTTGCTGTGTGGTATGACCCAGGAGCCCCATGCAAACTGGGCCAGCCTTTGGGCTCTTAGCACTAGGGAAACTTGTGGAAAAGCAGAGACAAATTTGAACTGATTTCGGTGGTTTCTTTCTTTCTTCCTTTTTTTCCCCATTGAGTGATAAGGACATCACCTCAATCCCTGTCATTAACTGTGTGGCTTTGCTCCTTGGCTTGCTCTCAAACCTCAGGCTGTGCTGTGAAATTTCACTTGAGCAAAAGCTCCCCTAATCCACTTAATTGTTGTAGATGAAGTTGGCAGGCTGGGTGCAGAATGAATTGAGAAAATGCCTTCTAGGGAGCCAGCAACTCTCTTGCTAGTGTATTGTATGGGAAACAAAGGCTATGTTGCTGTGAAGGCAGGTCATTGGAGCTGAGTCTGGTCCTAGATTTAGAGCTAGAAGGTATCTCAGAGGTCATTTAGTTCAACCCCCTCATTTTACAGATGAGGAAACTGACGCCCAGACAGGGCTCCTGTCACACAGCTAGTAAGCGGCAAAACCAGAATCCTACCCCCCCCCCCAGCTCTTCAGACCCCAGAATGGGGCCTCACTTCTCCCTTCGCCATGCCGATGTAGGTCTGCCCAAGCCTGGGTGGTTCAAAGAGGAAAAATCCTCTTAGGACAATGGAAAATAATATGGTGAAAATCTGACCAGTTTCTAGTACAGAGGATTTCTTTTTATTCTAGGGCATTTTTATAGAGAATTGCCCATTCTAACCAAACCAGTTTGGGTTTTTATAGACGAGGGTATAAAATTAGATCCCAGTAGAAACCCATCCCCAACTTTAGAGAAGGTTAGTATTGAATTGTATAGCCGGGGAAATAGATTTATATCCCCCCCCCCTTTCTGGAGCAGAGTAGAGACTTTCCCAACTTGCTTCTCAACACCAGCTTTTATCCTGTGGCTACATTTGGAAAAATAGCATTGTTAGAAAGCCCAGTTTTCAGTTGAGGCAAATGTTTTATAAACCAGGAATTTTTTATTCTGAACAGTTAGAAAGCACTTAGAATTGCTGACCTGCTGTTCACTCCATTTTATTGGCTCCTTTTATGCCTTGCAACTACTCCAAGAGGTAGTTGTTAACAAGAGCCTCCGGAGGGTAAGAAATTTGTCCACAGCTGCACAGGAAATGGGGAGGATTAGAACTCATTGCCCTCTCCTTTGAGGAAACTGCTAATTCCACTGAGCCCTGCTGTGCTTGAGCATAGCTCCTGGCAAGCCAGGGAAGACCAGTTCTTTGTGACTTGTGCCAGAATGCTTGCTTAAATCATGCTTTGCAACCTTTTTGTTTCTTATCTTTCCTTTTCTTTCTTCCCTCCTCTTTTTCCCTTTCTTCCCTCCCTCCCCTTTCTTCCTCCTTCCCTTTTTTCCATCTCTTCCTTTCTTTCTCTCCCTCCTTCCATCTCTTCCCTTCCTCCCCTTCCTTCTCTTTTTTCATTTTTCCTTCTCTTCTTCCCTTCCTTTAATCCTTCTCTTCCTTCCTTCTTTCTTCTCTTTTCCCCTTCTCTTCTTCCTTTCCTTTGCTCCCTCCCCTTTCCTTCCTTTCTTCTTCCCATTCTTTCTCTCCCTTTTCCCCTGCTCTTCTTTCTCTCCCTCCTTCTTTCTCTTCCCTCATTCTTTCCTTCCTTCCTGTGCTACCTTTTGCAGTGGACTAGAAGTATAAAGACTTGGGTTTGAGTTCTGCCTCTAATACTTAGTTTAATAGCCTTGTGTCTAGGAGCAAGTCTCTTAACCATTCATACTTCCCAATCTGTAAAATGGAGATAATGCTTACTCTATGTAACTCACAGGTTTGTGAGGATAGAGCAAGAATCTGTATGTTATATATTTTGCAACAAGGTTTTCAGTTTATGACAGCCTTCAGGCACCTATGGTGATACATACTTCATGGTTGTAACCATAAGGTACTATATAGAAGATAACAATATTTATACAATTACCTAGGAGTCTAGTCTTTAGATATGGAAAAGAATTTTATATTATATAGACACAGAAATAAGGACTAGACAGGAGAAATTTTAAATTTAATTTTAGTTGTCCAAATGGTGGTAATCAAAATCAATGTCCTTACCTTTATCCATTTCCCATTTTTCACGGTCAACAACAGTTTATTGAAATTGGTCAGGTTGGAGTTGTTTGTAAGTGCATGCAGTACCTTCTTATCTTTGTCTTTCTTCTAATTTGGTATTGATTTTAAACTTTCCTCTAACCAGTCATTGATCTGCCTGCACTCAGACAGATGATTCTGAAATGACTCCCCAGTAGGTAACCAATCATTTCCTGCCCGTTAAGATATATTCAATTTCATTTGTTGTGACATTGTTCAGACCTTCCATTTAGCTGCAACTTCTTGGTGCTTTTTGATCAGAGCAAGAATGCAGTTACTATATCAGATTGTTGGGTACTAGATAAAAATCTCTTATTATGGGACTTAAAAGACTGGGTTCAAATTCTGACTCTGCCACTTACTACCTGGGTGATATTGGACAAATCACAACCTCCATGGGCTCCGGTTTCCTCCTCTGTTAAAAAGAGGGAGCTTGACTAGATGGTCTCTGAGGTCCCTTCCAGCTCTAAATTTGAGCCTCATAGTATTAAAAATAATATAATCTAAACCTTGTCATTTTTAGTAGTTTCATTCTTTCACAGTCTTTGGTCATTACAAACAAAACTGAATGAAATCTCAGTCTCTATTAATCGAGACAGAGTGTCCAGAACGAAGGAGAAGTGTGTGTGTGTGTGTGTGTGTGTGTGTGTGTGTGTGTGTGTGTGTGTGTGTGT
>NW_027187270.1:1319815-1387008 GCF_028583685.1 Petaurus breviceps papuanus
TGTGTGTGTGTGTGTGTGTGTGTGTGTGTGTGTGTGTGTGTGTGTGTATGGAGAAGAGGATATGAGACAGTTATCTTGGAGAGGTGGCATAATATAGTTGAAAAGCACTAAACATGGAATCAGAAGAGGCCTGGGTTTGACTTGTCTCTGACACTTACTAGCTGTGCACCACAGGCAAGGGCATTTAGTCTCTGAGCTTCAGTTTCTTCATCTATAAAATGGGAGTGCTAACCCCTTCCAGGGGCACTGTGAGAATCAAATGAGAGGATGTATGTAAAGCACTTTGCAAATATGAACCCACTGTCAGCTATTGTATTTGTTATCTACTTATTGTTTATTCATTCAAGTTGTTAATGTCTGTTCTGAGCAGGGTACCCGAGGCACATATGGGTTCATTTCCTAATGGGCACATTTGGGCCAGAGTTGAAGGTACTGCCTTGGGAGTTAGGGGGTTGCTTTCAGTGGAGGTCTCCTAGGAGAGGCTGTTTGACTCCTTTGGTGGGGCCAATGCTAGAGAGAATTCCTGTGCAGACATGGGCTGGACTCGATGACCTCTGTAGTTCTTTCCAGTCCTGTAGAGTTGGCTGTCAACCTGTTGGGGAGCCCAGCCCAAGTCTGCCTAATCATTTGTGGCTGATGGGAGACTTTGCAGTGACAATTTGTCCCATAACTTCTCAGAGCCCCCATTAAATACATCGCCCCGTAGCTGCAATTTGTACCATCAATTGCTGTCATTTTTCTTTCTCACTGATTAATCTGCAGGAAAGATGCAAACCCGGGTTTTGCTTGGGTAAGCAGTAGCTGTGTAATTACTTCTTACAGCTTTACATCTGTTGTAGCGGTTTGTAAATTCTCAGCATGAAATTAAACCGCCTCTGAGAGCTGGGCTAGGAAATGTTTTTAGTTGGGAGGTGCAAAAGCCAGCAGGCAACCTTGCAAACAAGTAATGGCAATTGAGCTGTTCTCCCAGAGTTACATCCAGCTTCCCCACCCTCTAGAGAACCCCAAATGAATCATTTCCGAATTTTTTTGCTCTTCATCTGCCTCAGAGACCAGAGGTCTGTTTGCAAGGCTGCTTCCTCTAAGGAGATCTCTGCTGTAGGACAGTGTTGCTTGCAATCACCAATGCTTTTGCTCATTCAACAAACATTTATTGGACACTTACTGTACCCAAGTCTTTGCTAGGTACTCTTTCGTTCACCCTCATTATCTTTCCCTATTTTTCCTTTTCACTAATCTCATCAAATGGGAATCTTTTTTTTTTTTAAACTAAGAGAAAATGGAAACGTTGGAAATGTTAGATTAAGCCACACAGCCCCTTGTCCATGACACTTGAACTGTTGTTTTTTTAAACTGATTTTCAAATACAGAGCTCGGTGTTAGCTGCTACCCCCCTCATTCCAGCAAACAGAACTATTGCTTCCTGCCCCCACCCCTCATCCTTTGAACAAAGGTCTTTAAATGAGCAAACTCCATCTTGTAGGAATATTTTCAGAAATGTCTCCCGACACTAGAAATTACCCCATTAAATGGTCATAGCTTTTCCCCTGGAATTTCTTTTAGCTGTGAACTGACAGCCACGCTAGGGGCAAGTCACAAATTATAAAGCCTGAACATCCAGGACAAAGTAGAGTGTTTGTAATTAAATACACCTTCTGGTTATTTGTGTACGTGTCAATTCAAAGAATGTCAGAGCTGGAAAGGACTTGAGAGATCACCTAATCCAACCTTCCCGCCTAGCCTGTCCCCCTTACTGCCCCTCCTCCCCCTCCCCCATTTTGCAGATGGGAGAAGCAGATGAGGCCCAGAGAGGGGGAAGGGACTTGCTGGGAACAGCTAGTGAGTGGTAGAGCTGGGGCTAAAGCCTGGGTCTGCTCTTACTAAGCTAATTTTGCTGTCTATCCTACCCTCCCCCCGAAACTAGACTGGGAGCTTCTTCAGGCCAGGGACTGGGACTCATTGAGGTTTGTGTTACCCACAGCCCAGGCTGAGTGCTTTATAAGGTCTGAATGAATTAAAACATACAGCAAAATTCATATGATACCTATTTAATGATCTGCCTACTTGTTACTAAATTCTAATTAGGCAATAAATGTCATACAGTTTATGTAAATTTATGCAAAACAAATGGACATTATTTTTTCTTGAGCTTTTATGGGTCCCTTTTTTGGGGGGGGGTGGGGGGGAGACATAATTGGGAAGTACAGGAAGTTATCCTGAGGTCCTTCAGATACATGACCGGAGAGGACCAGTCTTCCTTTCTTCCAGTAAAGGGGCATCTAGGAACCCGGGGGCCACAATCTCTGATGGTCCTCACGTATAGTCCTCTTTCCTGCTGGAACCAGGTTCTTATTTAGCTATTAAGGCTGCTCTGTCTAGGCTTTGTTGTTTCCTTAGGGAAGGTAATGGAAGAAAAGCTTCCACACACTGGGGTACCAAAGTCTGCCTTTCCCAGCTTCCAGAATCATTTTGCAGAGGATCAAACTGAAACTCAGAAAGGGAAAGCAATTTGCCCAAACTCCCATAGCCAGAATTCCATTCTCAATTACCTATCTCTTGAATCCAATCAATAAGATTCTTCAAAGAAAGAAAACTATTATTTATCAGCTTTGAAATAGTTACTTTTCACTTTATCATCTTCATCCCCCATTGAGATAGGAGTGTGTGTGACAGAATGTGATATGGTAGAAAAAAATGATCATGATGAAAATTTAGAATCATGGGTTCTAAGCTAGTTACCTTGGATAAGACCCATCCCTTCCCTGGGCCTCAGTTTTCTCTTTTGTAAAACCAGCTTTGGCCCTTATTTTCTCCACAAAATGAAGGGGGGGGGGATTTCAGATTAGACACCTTCTAAAATCCCTCTGTTCTGTGTCTCTAGTCCCATATGAAGACCATTTTCTGGGTACTGGACTCTCTGCCCCCAACCCCCATCCCTTTTAAAATCTACTTAAATTTTTTTTTCTCTTTTCTCAAGGATAAAACAACATTTCATAGGTTAAGCCCTGGTTAGCAGGAAGATTCTTCCAGAAAAAGCGTTTTTTTTTTTCTGGACAAAATTAGTGCCCTTGTCTATTGTCTTCATATTCTTTGAAATGTAAGTGGCAGCTTGTCTGAAGAGCTTTGGCCATGCTAGTATTCATTGGGATCATGGAGCCAGAGTGCTCAGAGTCAATCCCCACTGCAAGGGCCATGGCCACCAAGGGCAGCTTGGCTAGTGTGGCTATGGCTGAATATGGAAGGCTAAGTAGGCTCCAAAATCAAAATAGGCTGCCATCAATTAATCAAGACTTAGTCAACAGATAATCTGGACTGTACTAGACTAGACTGGACTCTGTTCACAGGCGAATGGTAAACTAGATGCTAATATTAATGGCTTTCCAAGAGCAGAGTCCTGATGTTTTTTCTGCTAAATATTTCTTTTGTCTCTGACTAAATTAATTTTTTTTCCCCTGGGACTACATTTCACAAATTTTCTTCCCTTTTACCTCCATGCTAAAGGGCTCTGTCCTCTTTTTCCCTGAAAGAACTATTTTTTCATTTCCACATTATCTCCATACCCTTCTATTTTTTCCTTTTGGCCTCCATCTCCCTTTAATCCACAGAACCATTGCTTTATTCTGTGCCCCAAACTAAAAAAAGGATAGCCAGATGCCACCTCTGTTGCTCCTTGACTACCTGTTGGGCAAATCAGCCTGAGCCTCAGTTCCCCTTTCTGTAAAATTCAGGGTTTGGACTAGCAGATCCCTAAGGTTCCATCCAGCTCCAACATCCTATGAGTCTATGTATCTGTAGCCTATGCAATCTAAGACAAAGAAAGGAGCAAGGTCTCTGCCTTCCTGGGATGTTTCCTGGGAAATGGAGAGAGGCGCTAGTAGAAGTAGAAAGACACTATAGTAAGAAATCCAGAAGATTAAGATTGAGTGTTTCAGAATCAAATGACAGCTTTTCAAACCCCAAGCACAGCACATGTAACCAGATAACTTCTGCTTCTACTCAGGCCGATGAAGGCGGCAAAACAAGCGGGCAAAATACTGACAAATGACAAATTTTTCCAAATCAGTCTTAAAGCACTTTGCTCTCTTGCTGTAGATTAAAATCCTCTTCAGAAGACTGACTCTTAGAACAAGAGTTAGTGACCTTGATTTATACAACAGAGCTCTGGTGGCAGTCTGGGTGCTGGAAATTTATTTCCAATCACAGAAAAGGGTAATATGCAAAAAAATCGAGCAATGGCCCTTGATCGATTACCAACATCAACTGATCTTTAATCATGCCATTGTTAGTCTGCATGGGGAGGCCGTCCTGCTTCAGTGGATGTGCCAAAAGCAAATTGTCTTATTGGAAGGTGAGCTTCACTTAACTGGCTATTCTAACTTTGCAGTCATTGCTCCAAGCTAGGGAAGGTCAAAGGGAAAGATAAGTCACTGCCTCCCAGCCAATTCTGGTGTATGGTCTAACCATGACCTTGTTAATGGATTTAATTGCTCAGCCCGGCAAAAGGATTGTGGACCACAGCCACAATTTTGATTTCTGAACAAAGGAAAATTGCTTTGTCACTTTCCTCTCAAATGCCCCTCCCCCCAAGCAAAGGGAAGATAATCATATTTAAACACATGGCAATGGAGAGAAGACTGATATCTTGGGAAAGGAGGACAGCATTGTGAGGAAGAACACACTCGTATGTGTTCCTTGCTTACTGTCTCTGGCTCCAAGCATCCTTAGGAAGAATGGCAAAGACCTCTAGTATCCTGAAAGAGTTAATAGACTTCTTTAAATGCCCACTTTCATCCAAGGGGCGCCATAGCCTGTAAGCCATTTTACCATAGTCTTTTCCTCTTTCCTATACTTCCGCCCCATTTATATCTGATCCCATAAAAAAAAAGCTTTTTAAGAAAATGGCATCCCTAATGCTCTCTTTTGTGGCCATTTATCTCCAGTTATATTTTTGTCATTGTCTTAATGATAGTCCAGAGAAGAGCGCAATCCTTCAGACTGCATGGTTGTGAATTTCATTAAGTCGCCTGGCTCTGGATCTGGAGTCCAGCCCTGTGGCAGGGAGCATTCTTGATTTTCAAAGGAGACTTCACTTATTTAAAGCTAGGCAGAGTTAACCTCTGTTTGCAATGAGGAAAATTCTGAACTGTGGGATGTCTGGGATAGAAATGGAGCCATGTTACCAGGGTCTTGGGAAGGGACAAGTTTCTCCTTGGCTTCTCCTTCCTCAAGTGTTCATTTCCCTCAGGCTGCCCAGAGCCCTCCACTTCAGCTTTCTGAGAACGGGGGCACAGTTGGACCTCAAAAAGTTGAGACCTTTTGCCTTTTTTTTTTTTTGGAGCACAGTTGTGGGTATATGTTTGAGGTCGAAATAGGACCCATAGCTCTGTCATCTATGGAAATAGCAATGCTTGCCTGCCCCATATTGGGAGAGGGGAAGAAGTGGGAGGAGACAGTGAGATGCACAGGATATGTGACAATGTGTACCAGGCGAACAGAACCTAGATACTGGCAAGTCTACCAAAGTGGAAAAGCTTTGAGGATAGGGTCTGCTACTGTTGGAGATTGAATATCTGTTCCCTGAGGACCAGCCTAACTAAATATAGAGACAGAATCTCATCACTGGAGGGCTGGGAAGCAGAGGATGGATTCGGAGGGGTCTAGTACTATAGGGTGCCAGATTTGCTTTCAATAAGTTTGCAATTTCATTAGCTATGAACAAGTGTCTCTGTTTCTCCACAGTCCTATCTACTCTGAATTTCATTGCTTTCAATTTTTTCTCTCAATATCCTTCAGGTCTTGTCTAATTCCAACTGACCTTTTCTGTTAATTAGACTAACTTGATGAGATTTGAATGTTCTGCAGTTGATCCTTTTTCTTCCTTCTTCTCTTTTTTCCTTCTGTTTCTTTTTTTTCCTTCCCTTCTTTTCCAGGGAACGTCTTTGTAATCAGTTTATCTGTGGCCGACATGCTTGTTGCCGTGTATCCTTACCCTATGACCTTGATTGCCATCTTGAACAACGGCTGGACCATGGGAAAACTCCACTGTCAACTGAGCGGCCTCCTTACAAGCATTAGCGCTGTTAGCTCCGTCTTTAACATCATGGTGATAGCCCTCAACCGCTACTGCTACATCTGCCATAGCCTCCTGTATGAGAAGATCTTCACTGGAAGGAACACCATCCTCATCCTTATTGTGACCTGGCTGATGACCATGTTGGCTCTCATCCCCAACTACTTTGTGGCCACTGTGCAGTACAATCCCACGGTCTATACCTGCAGCTTTGTCCATACTTCTACTGCCTTCTACGCTGTTGGAGTGATGGCCCTCCACTTCCTCATCCCCCTGACGGTTGTGGCATTCTGTTACCTGAGGATCTGGATCTTGGTCATTCAAGTCAATCATCGGGTCAAGGTCACCAAGCCAAAGTTCATGCTGGTTGATGTCCGCAACTTCATGACGATGTTTCTGGTCTTCGCCCTGTTCGCTCTGTGCTGGGGCCCACTGAATTTCTTGAAGCTTGCCCGGGTCTTCGATCCTTTGGGGATTGGACCACGTGTCCCAGAGTGGGTATACATTGGGAGCTACTATTTGGCCTACTTCAACAGCTGTGTGAATGCGATGATCTACGGAACGCTCAACCAGAACTTCCGCAAGGAGTACCAGCGCATTGTCCGCAACACCAAGGACACAGCCTACTACTTCGCTGTTGACCTGCAGGAGCAAATCCGCGAGATGAGGATGAGGCGCAAGCCAACTTATGTTGGGGCCCGGCGCATTCAAGGAGACACCTATCTGTGAAGACAGAGTCTCACCAAGCGTCCTTAGCCACGAGAGGCTAAGTGACCAGTCCCAGTTCTAAGTTTGCTCTGCATACTATACGCTTCAATTGCTAGATGCACCGTACTTCTCCCTGCTCCAACGTACAGTCTGCACACATACATATACACATGCATCCCCTATATGCACATGCATAGACACAGACACCCCTATATGCACGTGCATAGACACAGACACCCCCTATATGTACGTGCATAGACACAGACACCCCTATATGCACATGCATGCAAACATATACTCGGACACAGACCTACACACTACACACATCACACCAGCAGGAGTAGAAGTACAAATTAGTGAGTGTGTTTTAGCTCATTGTGCAAATGTACCTTATACTTTGCGTAATAGTAGCATATCTTTAAAAATACATAATACAAATTTAGGGAACTCAGATTCCCCAGTGTTTGCCATTCTAATATTTCCAAA
This sequence comes from Petaurus breviceps papuanus, assembly GCF_028583685.1. Taxonomy (NCBI): domain Eukaryota; kingdom Metazoa; phylum Chordata; class Mammalia; order Diprotodontia; family Petauridae; genus Petaurus; species Petaurus breviceps. The sequence continues at coordinate 1,327,080 of NW_027187270.1, forward strand.
CTACTTCAGCTTTCTTTCCGATTGATCTTCATTTGTCAAGGGCTCCTCACCGCTAGTTTTTTCTTTCCCTCTTGTCATCCCAGCTCCCCCAGCCTCTTTGTTAAGTGGCTAGTTATCTCTCTAGATAACCAATTGATATACTTGGGGGAGCTCATAAGAGAAGCTTGTGGTGAAGCCTTCTGTAAATGAAGTATCTTTTGGTCGCATGAATATGACAGCATAGTAATCTGTTTTGTGAGCGTGAATTTACACATATTTAAGCGGGCCCACCTGTGCTTCAAATGGCAGTCACGGAAGCCGGTGAGATAATCCAGTACTTTAAATGAATGGCATCTTTCCTAAATTTCAGCTGCAAAATGTTACTCTGATGTCTACTGAATTCATTTGGGAAGTTCACCTCTGACTTAATTCTTAGTACCGGGTAGTCAGTTGAACTATGGTGCTCTGAAGGGTTTGGAACACTTTCCCTGAGCCCAGGCCGGGCAGAATTCCCAAGGGCAGACAGTACAGCTGCTGCTCCTTCCTCCTGCTGCTGTTCTCCAAATTTCAGAAGTGTTCATTCCCCCACAGGTTCTATCTATCTAGAATCTCTGAACATGGGGTGCCCAGACCTGAGCAAGTGCTGGCTTTCAGAGTTGGGGAAGGGCTCAGTTTTCTGGGAAAGTTAAGGTAGAGGACAATCCCAAGCAGAGTCTGCTATACATTCGTAATTGAATCTTGCAACCGCAAAGGGCCCCTGTCCATCTTCTCTTTCCCACACCAGGCATAAAAATAGAACAAATGAGATCATCAAATTTCAGAAAGAGGTTTGGAGTAGAAGCCTAATTTCAGGGATCCTCCACTGGGTAATGGCCAGTCCTCGTTGGACACATCCCTCCCAGCTTCTGCCACAGGAAGACATTCAGAGAGACAGACAGAGCCCATTCTCTTCCATCTCGTCCATGTCCAGACTTTTGCCACACCCTAGACAAAATGGTAAAAATACTATTGAGACAGGTGGAATAAAATGGACAAAGGAAAGAAAAGATTGCTGTCAGTGGCCTTGTTTGGAGGGGAATAGGGCAGAGGTAAAAGGGGCTATAGAGATGGAGGGAAGGGGACAGGAGTAGAAGACCACTTTGGGGGTGAGTGATGAGATCTCAGGCAGAAAACCCGCTCTGTCTGATGACCTGGATGGGCTGACCAGTTCGCACTAGGAGTGGTCAGAGAGGTAGAAAGAAAACCAGGGAAGTTTAGTTCACAGAAACGAAGTGATTTTTCAAATGAAGGTCAAGCACTTTAGGTGCTGCATGGAAGTAGGTCGGACAGCAGCATTGTAGGCAGATACAGATCTGTACTTGGGATTTGGTCTGAGAGCTGCCCAACTGGCACTTTTCATAGTCCCAGCTCAAGGCAATCAGCCAAAAAATTGGAGCATAATCTCCTTTCTTCACAAAATAGACATACCTATTATTATTTATTGCTTAAGAAGTATTTAAGGAACAGATTCTCACACACATCTATTTATCTATTATTTATTGCTTAAGTATTAATATGGAAAGGACATATCTTTCCTTTATTTATTACTAGAATGCCTATGTGATGAATTCTAATCTCTCTCTTTTGAACAAATCTTCAACTCATACTCACACTGGAAAAAAATCTTCTTGTGGCCCACTGTTTTTTAGTTAGATTTTTTAAAAAATGTTTTCTTAGTAGTTAAATCAATTTCTTTCATTCAACAAGCATTCTAATGAACAAGCACCATGAACACTCAGCAGACCTGTTCATTTCTCTTGGTGCTTAAGTAGCTCTGTATGGTTGCTTTGTTCAGAGAAAATCAAGGCCATCTCAATTGCTAAGAGACTCTCCCCTCTAGCCATGGCAGTGTTTGGGATCATGTCTCCTCTCATAGAGTAGGTGAGGATTCAGTCTCACTTAGGTCCAAGACCCCAAGTCTTTCACTCACTTAGGGCCACAACCCCAAATCTACACTCTCCTCCTTCATCCAATGGCTCTCACCTGGACAAAAGTGCAAATTCACTCCTATCTTCTCTCTACTCCTGTGGATTTCCCCCAAGGAAGATGGCACTTTAATTAAGGATTAATCACAAATCTATTCGAACCACCCACACTGGAGTCAATTCAAATGAACCCTTATCTCCAAATGTCTCCTCCACACCAGCCTGAGGGGGGTACAAAGAAGACAAAGAAAACCAAACTGAGAGGAAGGTGACACTTTCCCAGTGAAGCAGACCAAGCCTGTAAGAGAAGGAGTCCTGGGTCCAGCAGATTGCGATTGAGTGCAGCAAAAGAGTGTGAGAGAATCAGGACCTGAGTGCCCCTTCCAGCTGGGAGAATCATCCAAGACATTAAGGGAAGAATGGCCTCAGAAAGCTCACCCCTAGTCCATACCACTTTGGACTCCAGCCCCTCTTTGGGCTGTGAGGATGTGGGGTGCTTAGTGTTTCCTAATGGCTTTCTTAGCTGCTGGGATCCCCACTCTGACCTCTTTTCTCAGCTCTACCCCTCACTTTGCCATCTCTGGGACACTGAATGGCAAGAATTTTGAATAGTTGAGATGATCAATGGACAGGATTGAGAGATCAGCACCATATTAAAACCTAGATAGTAATTCTTTCATAAAAGTCAGGAGAGAAGAATAAAAATTTAAATTTATTTAAAAGAATTCTATTAGAGTTGGATTTATTATATGAAATCATGCCTTAAAGCACTGGATTTTAATTATCTAACTGCCTTAAAAAGTGTGTGTTTAATGTAACAATAAAACGTATTTTCGTGGCATTAGAAAAAACAAAAAAAGGTGTGATTGACTTCCTTGAACCTCTTGGGATACTTGGGGGTGGGGGGGTGGGGAGGGCAAGAGTGGATTCCGACTGACCCCTTAGGGAGTCAGAGTCAGAGAATAGCTAGAGGAAAAATGGCTCTCTCAGATAGAACTATTCATTCAATTGACTCCTTATCCAATCTCCCATTTCTCTGAAGCCTTAGGGTTTACAAAGTGCTTTCTTCCTAGTAAAGCCTATGGAGTAGACAGGGAATGCATTTTCATCATCATTTCACATCTAAAGAAACTGAGGCCAGGATAGGTGAAATGCCATTTGGCACCCAAGTCAGACTTTTGAATCTGAGGATTGGAAGGAACATCAGGTCATCAGCCTGTACCTTAGAACGAATTCCTCTGCCGTATCAGCCAACAAGTGGGCCTCTAGCTTTTGCTTGAAAACCCACAGAAAGGGGCAACTCATTACCTCCCATAGCACCCCATTCTACTCTGGGACCAAATTGGCCATCAAAACCTTTGCATCAACTTATTTCTCAGATTAGCTAGACCTTGCAGGGCCCTGTGGGAATGGAAGGAAGACCGGCCAGGACTCTTGTGGAGTAGGGAAAGGAAGGATCTGGAGCATGGTGGCTGGGGGGGGGGGTAGGCCACAAGTTCCTAGAGCCAGGAGGGACTTTAGGGACAATCTAGTCTTGGAGTCCTTAGCCTTTTTTGTGTCACAGACCCCTCTGGCAGTCTGTTGAAACCTATGGACCCTTCCTCAAAATGTTTTTTTTTTGTATACATAAAATAAAATGCATAGGATTATAAAAGAAACCAATTCTATTAAAAATATTTTTTAAAAAAAATTTATAGTCTCCAGGTTAAGAACCCCTGATCTCATCCAATCCCTTTGTCTTCAGATGAGGCCTCGGAATCTGGGAAGGATCTAGGAAGGATGGGACAAAAATGGCTGACAGGGAAGCCAGACCCCAATTCTGCCAGTGACAGAAGCTGCCCTCAACATTTCCAAGCCACTGCTAACTAACTAACACCACTAACTTGCCCAAGATTACACAAGATTACACAATGTCAGAGCTGGGATGGGAAATAGCACTGAAGAGAAGCCCCACAGAGCCAGGGAACTCCATCCATCCTCCTCTCAGCTGCTACCAGTCTTCTTAAGGCACATATCTCCTCAGGCCACTTCCCCTGCTCAAAAGGCTTTAATGGGTCCCAACTGCCTCTGTTATAATATCGAAACTCCCCTTTCTCCGCACTATTCTCCTACTAGACTGCTCTCCCAAGTCAATATAATTCAGGATCCTGTGCCCTGAACCTTGGGTTTAGAAAGACTGGATTCAGTCTTGGGCCCAGCCTCCAGAGAACATCTCTCAATGCTATAATCTCAGAAGGTCGCTTGAATAAAGCTTGCCCCCAGGTCTCCACAGATGTGGGCAAAAGGGTGCCCAGATTCAGTTACCATTGAAGCTAACAATATTTAGGACAACCTTTATTTCTCCCCACAGAAAATGCAGAAAGACCCAGGATATGAGAGACCCAAAGTGGCCCACAGTCAATACAATCCCTCCCCTCCCCCCATCCTGCCTTCTCATTCTCCTTGGGGAGACTCAGAGGCACACCCAGTCTAAATCATGTCCTTGGGTTCCCCTTGGGGAGGGGGAAACAAACTGGCAGCTGCTAGTGGGGCAACCCTCTGGCATTCTGGTGAATCCTGCGTTTGCTCCAGAGATGAATACAGCTCTCCAGCTAAATGGTACTACCCCAAGGGCTTGGACTCCCCTGGAAATCACTAGAAAAGCATCCTTCCAACATTCTGGTGAGTCCCATTATCACCTTCCTCCCCCTTCACCCAGAAACCCACACAGGAACAGGGGTGGGGTCTAGCCAGCTCAAACCCGAGTGATTATGACATTTTCAGTATGAACATTATTTACACCTCAGAAATTGGCAAACGTTACAAAGCAGAACTTGATTTATTGTTTTGTTGATCATCTGGACTTAATTAAGAAAGTGATGGACAAAATCTTAATATCACAGATTAAATTTAAAAGTGTGCCATGAGTCCTTTTTTTTTTTTTCTTGGAGAGCTGGTTGTTAATCAAACGTTTCCCAGCACAACCCTGCATAGGGGATTCAGCCTTCTGGTACTATCCTAGTCTAAGGGTTTAGACATCTCCCAGAAAGAAATCAACTGGAGTTGCAGCAGACACAACCCCTTGCCCATCAACCTTGCATTGTCTAAATAATTCATGATAGTCAAGGAGGACAAAGACCAATATTTTGCTAGCCAATTCCATGGCTTTGGGCCCTCACTACTTCTCCCAGCTCTAGGGCCCACTGAAGTGGTCCCCACCTCTCCCCAGGAGGTGAGCCTGCCAAGAATTCCTCTTCTCTTTTCTGAACTTGGACTCCCCAAACTCCTGAATTTGGGCAGGCAAGGCCATCCTTTGTAACTGGGGTTTAGGAGCTCCCACCCCTGACAGCATGCCCCAGAGACTCAGAGCTGGAAGAACCACTGTCTTGTCCAACCCACACCTAAAACAGAATCTCCTATCAAACTCAGCTCCTGCTGAAAGATGGCTGGTGAGACCTGGGGCAGCCCATTCCCTTTTCCTCTTTCCCTGTGGTATGACACTCTCAGATCCCCTTAAGGCCTCTCCAGGTTCCCTGCCTGCATCTCCTTTAACCAGTCCACATATGGCATAAATTGAAGATTCCTCACCAGCCTGACTGCTTATGTCTGGACACTCTCTAGTGCATCAGTCCCAGAAAACTAACCACAACATTTCAGGGGTAGGGTAAGCTGGCCCTGGATAGAGACTGTTGCTACTCCCACTTCCCAAGTCCTGAGCACTGAGACTCTTTATGAATCTCAAGATCCCATCTGGCTCACAGCTGCCTGGGTGCTGTCTTTTGAGCTGAGAAGTTCTACCATTGTCTCTCTGAGGCTAGGACTAGGACTGTGGGGTCCAGGAACTCCTCTCTCTAGGAGGTGTGGATCAGAACACATAATTAATTGTTGCACGACACTGTTTTAAGGCAGCCATGAGTGTGGCTCCTGGGGGGTGAGGGGGTGTTTGGGGGGGCAGGTTCATAACTGGATTCATGTGAAAAGGGGGGAAAGGCAAGATGGGCAAAAAAGACAAAGCCTGTGATGAAGGCTAGCACAAAAGGGTGGCTGTGACCACATTAATTAGTCCCATAACAGCCCCAAACCACCAATTCATCTCCAATTGTTCCACACCAAATTTAGAATGAGTCAACTGGGCCTGTGCAAACCCTTCTACAATCAACAGGTCCAAACCAGATCCCCAATTCAATAAAGCTTCTCTAGTTAATTTGAGTTCCCTGTCTCTCTTCACCTCCCCCCTCTCCCAGGAGAGTTCTCAACCTGGGAGCCATCAACTTTTAAAATGTTAAAACTTTTAAATGTGTCGGCAACTATATTTCAATACCAATGGTTGCCTTTGTAATACTCTGTATTTCATTTTCTGCATTTAAAAACATTATTCTGAAAATGGACCCTAGGCTTAGCTAAACTTATCAAAGAGGCCCACCCCCCACAAAAGCTGAAGAACTCCTGCCCTCCAGCAACATTTCCTAGCCCATCTCCGGCTTTCCGAACATGCTGTCCCCCACGCATGCCTGGCAGGAATGGACTCTTCCTACACTCCACCTCCAACTGAATCCTACATGGCTCACACCTACCACCTACCGAAGCCTTTCCCGATGTCCAAGGCGTAAGTGCTCTCTCTCTTCTTTTATTTTGTTTTTATTTGTCTGCATTGCCTATTCCCTCCCACTCTGCCTTGCCCATCTTGCACTTTTTTGATTTAGGGGTTCCAGATCCAAGCACAGGGGTTTGCGCATAGTAGGCACTTAAAATGTCAGGCTGGATTGGGGGTTCAATGAGGGCCCTGAGTGTTTGGAGTGGGGTGGGGGGGATGGGTGAATGGGGTCTCAGCCATGGGCATCAGGCAGAAATAAATGGTCTTTGAGGGCCTAGCACAGGGAACTCTTGACTACACCTTGTTCCTTCAGGGGAGTGGGGGCTTCCAGGAAGCTGCCATTTTGTAGTGATAAACACTTTGCTAATTGCTTACCTGCCTCCGCAGGTGAGACAATGCTTCCCCCGCCCCCACCCCCATCCCAGCTGCCACCTGAGCGGCCCAGGATACTGTATAAATTCAGGCTCCAGGCAGAGAATAAGGTATCTTCATTCTCATTCAGAGCTCTGAGGTGTTCTTTCCTGCATTAGAAAAGCCGGCTAGCTGCCCCAGTTTCCAGGTTTCCAGTTATCCTAGCGCTCTGAGGCCCCCAATGCATAAGGCCCCGACTCCCTTCCTTCAGGATCGAAGCCCAGGCCTTGCCCTTCCCAGTCTTCTGAGGAACTAGAGTCCTGCTTCTGAACTCCAGCCCTTCTGGTGGGGCCAAACCACTTATCTCACCCAGATTCCTGGGCACTGTGGTTTGGTGAAAGGTGGAAGAGGTGTATCGAGAAGCGATGGTCCGCAACCTGGATCTGAAGCCAACATGGCCAACTCGGAAGTTCTCAGGTGAGTCCCGTTCTCGGTCTCAGGGTCTTCGTGTGTAACAGTGGGAGTGTGGGAAGATCAGCTATCTGGCTATTCTCTAAGGCCCCTTCTAGTTCTAGACCTTATAATAAACATGTGGCTTCCAGCACTAAGCCCAGACCTCCCAAATGCCCAGCAACCTTTCATTCAACAGACACTTAAGTGTGTTATGTGTGGGCCACTCATTGGGCTATGTGTTGGGGAGAGAGACCAAAAATAGTTTGTGCCCTTATGGAACTTATGGGTGGGGGGGGCCCCTCCTGGCAGCTGGCTACCTTCAGCAGATCATCATTCTCTGCCACCACCTTCAGGTCCCTTGGGACTCTTCAAGTAGTCGAAGAGCAGATTCCTAACAATAGCTCCAAGAATGTTCCCTCAACTTCCATGAGCCACCAGGCCTGCTTCTTCTCTGGAGTGAGCCTGTGGTCATATCATCCCCCCCTGGGGGCCCCATTGGCTCTCTGCAGGAAAGGAGTCACTCAGTCAGCCAGCTCTGTGCTAGGCACTAATAAATGCTGGGTGTAAATAAAAAAAAAAAAGGGGGGGGGAACAGTTCCTGCCCTCGAGGAGCTCATAATCTAATGGGGGGGGGCACAACATGCAAGGGCTGTACACAAATACCCTACATACAAGATAAAGTGAAGACAATCACATAGGGAAGCCACGAGTTGTAGAAGGTGAGATTTTAGCTGAGATCAGAAGGAACCCAGAGAAGTCAGGAAGGAGGTAAGGACATAGAGTATTCCAGGCATAGGGACTGCCAGAGAAAAGCTCGGAGTCTTGGAGATGGCCTACCGAAGACTGGAAAGATAGGACGGCTGTCTTATGACAGGCTTTCAAAGTCAAAGAGAGGATTTCATATTTAATCCTGTAGGGAAGGGGAGGGGGGCCACTGGAGTTTTTTAGAGGGGTGGGGTGGGGTGAGGAGTCACATGAGTCAGCCCTGCACTTTAGGGAGATCACTTGATAGCTGAGTGGAGGGATGGACTGGAGTGGGGGGAGACTTGAGGCTGGGAGACCAACCAGCAGTCAGGGGGTGATGAGGGCCTGCGACAGGTGCTGGCCTTGTCAGAGGAGAGCAGACATATAAGGGATGGCCCCAAGTCCGGACTGCCAGAAAGTGGCAGCAGATAGGTTGGGGGAGGGCGAGCTTGACTCCTCCCTAGGAGCCCTGGAAAGCACTGAGGTTTGCAGCCTGGGAGGCCTGGAGGATGGTGCTGGCCTCCCTCCACAGCAACAGAAAGTTTAGAAGGGGGGGTAATGAGTAGTCTAGTTAACAAGTGTTTATTAAACAATTAACTAAGTTTTAGGCATGCTGCTAAGTACTGGAGGGATACAGGGAGAGAGGAAAAGACAATCCCTAATCCCTGCTCTCAAGCAGACCCCAATCTAAGGGGGCAGACTATTTGTAGGCTAGATGCAAATGGGCTAATTTGGGGCTAGTCAACAGTGGGAAGGCACTAACTTATTAAGCAGGATCAGGAAAGGCTTGTGTTGGGAAGCTGAGATTTTAGCTGAGACTAGATGGAAGCCAGGGAAGCCAGGAGCTGGAAATGAAGAGGGGAGAGCGTTCCAGGAGTGGGGGACGGCCAGAGAAAATGCTCGGAGTCTGGACGAGTGTCTTGGATGGTGGAAAGAAGACTGGGAGGTAGGAGGGGCTGTCTTATGATGGGCTTTAAAGGCCAAAGGGTGGATTTCAGATTTCATCCTGGAAGGCACTGGGGCCACTGAAGTCTGTTGAATGGGGTGGAGGGGGTGGGGGAAGGAGTTCCATGAGTCAGCCCTGCACTGGATAGCAGAGTGGCTGGACTAGAGTGGGGGGAACTTGAGACAGGCAGATCTTCCAGCAGGCTATGATACTCTAGTCCAGGTGTGAGGTGATAAGGACTTCTACCAGGGTGGTGGCAGGGGTCAGGAGAAAAGGGGGCATAGTTGAGAGATCGTACAAGGCCAGAATTAACAGAATTTGGCAACAGATAGGATATGGGGGGTGGGGAGTGGTGAGAGAGTGGTGGTGCCCTCCATGCTCATTGGGAAGTTAGGCCGAGCAGGGATTAAGGGGAAAAGAGACTGAATTTAGACATGTGCTCTGAGACCCCTCTGTAGACAGGAGTAAAAGAGGGAATGACCCTCAGATCATCCTAGCCCACCAGGCTTATTTTACAGAGGAGGAAACCAAGGGCTAGAGAGTTGAAACCTTGCCAAAAGTCACACAGTTAAAAATAAGGGAGCCCAACCAAGCCAAATTTTGGGCCCAGTTCCTCTGATTTCAAATCCAGTTCAGATTAGGGCCAGGTCCTACTGGCTTAAAAATTTCTCCCCACTCCCTTCCTCCCCTCTCTTCCCCATCCATAACTGAGGAGTTCCCTGCTGGACTCCCATTAGCCATGGAGAGCACCCTAGGGAAAGGGGCCATTCCTGGAACACCCTTCTAACCTTCCGAAGTTCTCCTTGGGCCAGGCCCCTGGGAATCATTCAATTAAAATTCCCCCACTCCCACCCCCACTCCATCCCAAAGTCTCCTGGTTAAGTCTGACCCAGTTATTAGCATAGAGACAAGCTCCAATTAAGCCCTAACTCCAGAGCCTTCTTCTGCTCTTGCCTGGGTCCCTGCTAGTTTTACAGAGCTTTCCTCCCTTCGTCCCCACCCCCTCCCCAAACTCTTTTCTGGGTCTCATTGCTTTTCCTCAACCAGGCAAAGCAGAGGGATCCCCCAGCGCCCACTGTGGCCAGAGGAGCTCAGATTTGTGACTCTTCAGAAGCTAGTAAAATCAGATGATCCCCCTAGCTCAGAGCAGGCCAAGGAAGCTTTCAACTTCTGCCAGGGACCAGGGTTTGCTTTTCTGGTGGGTAAGGTAGATCTGTGCCCGGCCCTGCAAATCCTGTTCGTTCCCTAGGACTGTCGACCCCAGGCACTGTTCTTGCCCTTCCACCTCCACTACCATCTGCTGCTCTACCCCAGCCTAGCTTAGCCCACTTCCCTCCCTCCACCAAAAGACTCAGGAAAGGGCTCACTTAGCAGAGTTCCTGATAAAAACACTGATAAAAACCATCTTAGATGGAGCCAGAGAAGCTTTGGTTATCCAATTTGCTGAGGACACAAAGCTGAGAGGGATAGTTAATATGATGGCAGAATCAAGATTCAAAATAATCTCAACATGCTTGAAATGTGGGGTGGAAGTCAGCAAGATGAAATTCCCAGGGTTAAATGTAATGTCTTATGTCAGGATTTATAAAAATCAGCTGTCCAAGTACAAGACGGGGGTGACCAAGCTTGGCAGCTAACAGGGCGGGGTGGGCATGAGCAGCCTGCAACAAATTAAGAGGCAAGGAAATATGCAGGAGAAGTGGTATCAGAGATGCCAGAGCCTTGGAGGAGGAAGAGAGAAGCTGGGCTGGGAACATGAAGAGCGTAGCCTTGAACCTGTGGGCAGTCTCTTTCTTCCTTCCATTTGTATCCAACAAAAGTCAGCATACCTTGGGTGGCCTGGCCCCCTAGTGAAGAATTTAGGGGAACCTCTAGGCAAGAGTCACATGGGACAGGCTGCAGTCTACATTGTTGGGGGGGAACACCCACACTGGTGAGATCCCACAGCTGCTGGGGTTGGGCCATACGTGCTTCATAAGTCATAGTACACATTTTATAAATGGACAGTAATACAATATAATATAAATGTATCAGCTTCACGAGCTACTTTGTCAGGCTTAGTCAGGGCTCAATTCACTTTGACAAGTAGGACCTACTAGTGGCCAGAATAACCAAGATGGTCATTTCCCTGTCTAGATCATACCTGGAATGCTGGGTTCAGTTCTGAGCTCCAGATTTTTATTTTTTAAATTAAAAATTTCTTTTTTGCTTTTTGGAGGGGGGGAGTTAAGTGACTTGCCCAAGGTCACAGGCTAGTTTTTGTGTTAAGTGTCTGAGGTCGGATTTGAACTCAGGGTCCTCCTGACTCCAGGGCCAGTGCTCTATTCACTGTGCTATCTAGCTGCCCTTGAGCACTAGGTTTAAGAGAGATGTTGACAAACTGGAGTACCTCCAGAAGAAGACAACCAAGAAAAGATCAGTGGAAGTAATTAGTTTAGGGGAGACCTAGGCTAAGCCTTAGGAGGGTGGGTGGTAGAAATGGCACACGGGAACTCTATGGGCAGTGGGGATGGGCAATCTGAGCTCTCCAAGGATCTGAGGCTTGTGCTGTTTGGCCCCAGAGAGCAGAACAAGGAGCAATGGGTAGAAAGTGAAGGAAGATAGATTTTGATAGAGGCACTGAGACTCAGACTTCTCCATCACTATCCCTCATGGGATCCAGTTGTTTCACTGAAGTGGTGTGTTCTCACAGATGTTAGAAGGAAGGCACCCGCTGGATAGAAAGCTGGCCTGAACCCATCTCCCTTTCATTTCTCGGATTCCACTATTAATTTCTTATAATACATCATTCCCCCCCCCCCCCCTTTTTCTTTTAAGATCATCAAAACATAAAAAAGATAATTACCAGATGTCTTACTTGATTCCCTTTATAACTTCTGAAGCCATTAGGGTTCTTAAATTAGAATAAAGGTCTGCAGACTACAGCCTGAGGGCCAGATCCTCTAGACCTAGGTGCCCCCCCTCCACCTTGCTAAGAATGGATTTTACATTTTAAAATAACAATCAAACTTTATTTTAAAATGTAAAAACCATTCTTAGCTGGGAGCTATTCAAAAGCAGCTTACCTTCTGAGCTACTTAAGTGCTAGCTATTATTATTATTATCATTTTACCGGATCTGGGTGGTTTTCACTTACTATTTCTTTAAAAAGTGGTGAAGCCCAAACTTTTTTTTGGTCTTGGCTTTCTAGGGAGTCCAATGATTCTTAAATGATCCCTTGATCTGTTTTCCAGGGTCAGTTATTTTCTGTTGGGAATACTTTCCTTTTTTTTTTTTCTAGTTTTTTGATCTTTCGGTTGTTTAAATATTTCTTGTGTTGTGGAACCTCTTTCCAAGTTTTTCCTTTTAAACTCATTTCTTTTCCAATTCTTTTCTCTATCCCTCTCATTTCATTTCTTTGTTGCTTTTTTTTTGTTTGTTTTTTTGGAGGGGGAAAGGCAGGGCAATTGGGGTTAAGTGACTTGCCCAAGGTCACATAGCTGGTTTTGTGTTAAGTTTCTGAGGTCAGATTTGAACTCAGGTCCTCCTCACTCCAGGGCCAGTCCTCTATTCACTGCACCACCTAGCTGCCCCTCTCATTTCATTTCTAATATCATTTGAAACTTTTGCAAACTCTTACTTTATTTCTTTTATGAATTCTAGTTGATCTGGTGGCCAAACTGTGTCGTGTCCTTGTCGTTTGAGGCTTTGCTGCTTGTAGGTGATTTGGATTTATTCTCCATTTCCAGCCTTGCTTCCCAAATGGGGACTTGGTGTTCAGGCCAGGTTCTGCACTTCTGGCAGGACTGTCATGACAGCCTTATATGATCCTGGCCTATCTTATTTGGGGTTCTGCCACCATATTCTTTGGGTAATCAGGTCTGTGTTCTTCAAGGATCACAGGAAGCTGCAAATTTCCAGTGAGCTCTAGACAGTCAGATCAAGGGCTCAGTCTGATTACTGGGTGGTCCCTGTTGTCCCAGGGTGGTCCCAGTTGTTAGGATTTGGTTATTAGGAACCGCCTAACTGCAATCTAGGCAACATTAATGTCCCCGGGTGGGGCCAAGTCCAGGATCAGGTCTAGTGGTCCTGGGTTGCTGGCCCAGCCTTTTTCAGAACCCTGGGGCACAATTCTGGTTTTTAGTTGTATCCATAGTTTCTGCTCTAGTCACTTGCCAGCTGGTAGAACTGGTTATCTCAGGCTAGAAAGGTGAGCCAGCAGTTTCCCTTTGGCTTTCTCCATTACTAGCCAGTCTCACACTCTTGTGAGATCTTGGCTGTAATTGTGGAGGGATTCCCATTCCGCCACCATCTTGGCTGGTCTTTCGACTTCACTCCTAGTCATTTCTTTATACTCCCTACTCCCACTTTTCTTGACTGAATATTTCAAGTACACGATTTATTTTTTTCTCCCACCAGATCAATGATTTCTTTGGCAAAGGGAAGTCGTGATGAGGAAACTCCCTTTAGGAGATGTAGGAGGGCATTTGCTCTCCTATTAGTGGCTTGGAAAGTAGCCCTAGGGCACCGAGTGAATGAATGAAAGGGCATTTATTAAGCCCTTACTGTGTGTCAGGCACTAGGCTGTGACTTGCTCAGGGCCACATACGCACTATGTAGCAGAGATGAAGTGTGTATATGTATTATATGTACACTATAATCCTAGAACAGGGTTAGCTCTGGCAATTAAAGTTGTCCAGGACTGGAAGACTACCAGGTTTCTACCAGGGCTTTGGTTCTGTTCTGTTGGTTTAGAACCAAACTAGGGAGGCTCATTAAAATACAAAGCTCTCTTCCTCTGTCTCCCATTCTGCTCCTTCCTCAGGCAGTGGCCTTCTAGTATCACTGGCCTCTGTTTCTCCCACTATGGAACCTTGTGTCCTGAAGTCCAAGCTCTCTTTCTGTCCCCTATTGATTTTTCATAAAAAGTTGATTTGAGAATGGGCTCTGGTCTTCCTGCCCCATCCTAGGAAGTCTATTTTCACCTCTCTGAAACATTGCCCTCTTGTGTTGGGCTGGAGTATGACTCCACAAAGTGATTGATCTGTGATTGATCCCTAGAGCTCTAATCACTTATTAACTATAGAGCCCACAAAAGGGTGGGGGTGGGGGCAGCAGGGAACAGGCCAGGGTTGGCTCAAATAGAAACAGGGCCACTAAACAGTACATACTAAAGATCTCTGCAGGCCACATGGGTGGCTAGATGGTGTTGCAGGCCTGGAGTCAGGTTCAAATCTAGCCTCAGACACTTACTGATATGTGGTTTGAAGGGACAAAGGAAGATTGTCTAAATTCACATAGCAAGTAGGCTGCTGACCTAGGTAGGCTTTCTGACTCTAGATCCAGTGTTCTTCCTAGGGCACTAGCCAGTATCCCCTGCTGTAAAACCATTGATTAGATGTTAGAGCTGGGAAAGCCCTAGAAACCATCTGGCTACTCCACTCCTCTTTTTAAATGGGGAAACTGAGGCACATAGGGAAGAAGTATCTTACTCAATATCTTACAGTGTCAGAGCTGGGACTGGAATCCAGGCCTCCAGGCTGCCATATTTTCAGTCCAGTACTTTCCAAGTAACATCTTTTTAAATTCAAATGAACAAACATCAAATCCGCCCCAGCTTTGTGCCAGTGCTGCTGTTGTTTAATAACCTACCCTGCCTAGCCCCTCTCCCCCAAATCAAAGGCTTCCTAGGGCAGCCAAACTTCCTGAACTCCCACCCACAGGCTCAGCCTGGCTTTTCCTCCAGGCTGTGGAGTTCAAGTTGGTCCTGGGCTCTAAAGCTACTCCCTTAGCATGGTCAGTTCTTGAGCGGGCCTCTGCTGACCTTGATTTTCCATTGTCCTGCATCTGGGCTTTCAGTGTGGAATCTGAAACAAAGGCTACCCTCTTCCAAAGAGAACTCCCCCACTCCCTCCCTTTTCCAAACTGCCCAACTATCTGGGGCATGCTGGTAATTGTTTAACCACTGACTCTCAGGGAAAATTCACACTTTCATTAAATCTGCATTTTTAACACTTTCTCCATCACTTTTTTAAGACCAGACAATCTACAAAACAAATCAAGCCCTAAATCCTCACACCCAAATCTAACCATTAGCTCTGGCCGGTTTAAGCTGACTCCAGCACACTCCTGCCTTCACTGATGGTCTAGGGCAGGGCACCAGTGTAGTTCAGGTCCCCTAGGATCCCAACCTCACTGTTGTCCTTGTCTCCTCCTCGCCCTCACTCCACACATGCAGAAAACCTCACCAATGGAGTCCTAGTTTCTACCTTTAAAATGTCTAGGTCCCCTTCCTTCCACTCACACACTCACCACCCTAGTTCAGGGGGAGGCGTTGACTTGTGCCTGGACGCTTGCAACAGGTATCCTTGCCTCTACTCATTTCCCCTTCCACTCACTCAGCTGCCAAGGTGATGTTGAGAAATCTCAGGTTTGACCATGTCACCCCCTCCCTGCTATGCTAAACACCAGCTTACAAAGGAAGGCAAAAGGCATTCCTGCCCTCAGAGCTCAGGGTCACAGGGCAGACAACATGCCATCAGCTATGTACAAACAAGGAAATAATCAACAGAGGGAAGGCATTGCAATTAAGAGGAATGGGAAAAGACTTCCTCTAGCAGGTGTGATTTTAGTCGGGACTTGAAGGAAGCAAGGGAAAGCCAGGAGGTGGAGATGGGGAGGGAGACCAGGTATGGGGGACTGCCAGTGAAAACTCCTGGAGTCTGGAGATGAAGTGACATGTCTGAGGAACAGTAAGGAGGGTATCGTCTTTGGATCTGAGTGCGGTGGTGGAGGTGGTAATGGTGGAGGTAGTAGGGGGGGTATAAGGTATAAGAAGACTGGAAAGGTAGGGAGGAGCAGGTTAAAGACAAACAGGATTTTATATTTGATCCTGGAGGTGATAGGGAGCCATTTATTGTGGGGGGGGGGGTGACATGGTCAAACCTGAGCATAGGAAGATGTGAACATGGCTCTCATTACCGCCAAGAGCTATATAAAAACCTATTTCCCAGCCTGGCCCCTTTCTATTGTTCCAGTTTTCTTACATATTATTCCCTTCCACACACTCTGATCCAGTCACGTTGTCCTTGCTGTTCTCCGTCTCCCATCTCTGTGGCTTTGCACTGTTTCCATGTCTGTTCTGTTCTCCCTTTCTATCTCTGTCTCACCTTTTGCTGGAGGCTTTTTCCCCTTCCCCCCTAGCTTCCACTTGCTCTGTCTATATTTTCTATGTATCTAATTATTTCTATGTTTTCCTCTTTAGAATGACTACTTTAGAAAGACTCCTTGAGGGCAGGAACTGTTTTTTTGTCTTCCTTTATATCTCTAGTGCGAAGCATAGTACCAGACATAGTTAATTACCTAGGAAGTGGTTATTGCTTGATTTTTAGCTCTGATTCTTTCCAAAATATGTCTGAGAACTCGTAGAAAGAACACTGACTTTGGAGTTGAGGACCTGGATTCGAATTCTTACTCTGCCACTGTGGCCTTGGGCAAGTCACTTCTTGATGGGTCTGGTTTCCCCTTCTATAAAATGAGACCATTGGACTAGATGGTCTCTTCTGGTCTGCCAAATCCATTAGGGGTCCTCCCCTTCCTCTCCCATTTTCTGTAGTGCTGTCTTTCCCTTCCCACATCCTCTAAGCCTCAGCTGCCAGAATCTAAACACCCTAGGAAGAAAGCCTCTCCTGTGCTGAGGAAGCCTAGATGAGTTTCCCTGCCTGAAACATTTGCATTGGAAAAGGGAGAGAACTCTGGAGGTGAGATCGAGAACACTTGGTAGAGAGGAGATAAAATCTTGGCTGGGAATTGCCTGGGACTTTGAGAGCCTCTGGGACCTCCCTGGGTTCCTACAGCCTGGATGAATCCTCCCAGAACACTTGAAGCCAGGGCTTCCTGGCTGAATCTAGTCCTATTTTCCAACTGTCCTATGACGTAGGTAGGACAGGTATTGGTAGCTCCAGTTTGTGGATGAGGATCAGTTCAGTAAGTTGCCCATATGGTCAGCCATGGTCACCCAGCTAGTTGGGGTCAGAGGACTGGGACAGAATTCAAGATTTCGAGCAGGAAGGCCACAATGACAATAGTACTGGACTGGAAGTGAGCCTGGTCTTTGTCTATACAAGAGGCCATGAGGTCCTAGACTAGCGGTGGCCAGGAATGGAACCAGGAGCTCCCAGGGCAGGGGCAATGGGTTGGGCTGTAGCTGAAGTTATTGTTTTACCTTTAGGCTGGCATACAGTAAGCCTCTAATAAACGCTTACTGATTACCTAACTCCCCTTGTATTTATTTGTTCATTTAAATATCATACCCCCGCTCCCCAAAGCTTGAGGGCAGGGAGAGTCTTTTGTGTTTGTATCCCATCTAGCACATAGTAGGCACTTCTTGCCTGTTTGTTGAATGAATGGCCCACTGGGTGGACCAATGAATGAGCCAGATAGTATGAGTACTACTCAGTCTGCACAGTTTGCCCCATCTCTTTCCAATCCATTTAAAGCACAGCATGGGTCTTTGCAGCTTCTACCACTGAGCTGCTAACCTATTCCATTCAGCAGCCAGCACTGACTGCAGGAGCCCAGAGCTCGAGTCAGCGCTTAGGAGAGTCAGGGCAGCTAGCCAGTCAGTGTTGTCTTGGGCTGCAGGAAGGAAGGCAGAGGAAGAGCAAAGAGAACGGGCATTTGGGGTTTTCAGGCCCTCTTCATTATTTGTCCTTGAACCTTCCCTTCCCTCCTGTCCCCTCCCCTCCCCTCCCCTCCCCTTCTCCCTTCCCCTCACCTCCCTTCCCCTCATTTCTCCTTCCCTCACTTCACTTCTCACTGCACCTCCCCTCCCCTCCCCTCATTTCTCCTCCCCTCCCCTCCCCTCATTTCCCCTCCCCTCCCCTTTCCTCATCTCCCCCCCCTCACCTTATCTCCCCTCACTTCCCCTCACCTCACCACCATTCTGGGGTGCCCCAGGAATGCCAGATGAGGAAGTTAGATCCCTGGGACCAGAAGTGACTTCCTTCCTCTTGCTAGCTCCCCTCTTCTCTGCCCTGGACAGAGCCCATCAAGAGGATTCTGAGGGTCATATTCTAGCCTAATAAACTAGAGAGTGACTAGGATGGTGAGGGGACAAGAGACCACCTTAGGAGCATTGAAAGAACTGGGAATGTTGAGTCTGAAGAAGAGAAGACTGAGAAGAGACATGCTACCTGTCTTCAATTCAGTTAAAAATATTTACTGTGTAACTATTATGGATAAGACAGTAGGGATACAAACACAACATCACATATATACATGCATATACAAATATGTATACACACATGTTTCAAAAATGTTCCCATGACACACAAATTTAATCTGCATTATAAACATTTTTTGTTACTTTCATAAGTCTAGACAATCAACAAAATAAACCAAGCCCTGATTTATACTTTGCAGACACATACATTTTCAGTATGAAAATTTAGCAACTGAATTGGCTTCAGGTGTGCACCTTTGTGTCTGTACATGTATACACATGTATATCCCTTGTTACGTGTCTCACATTTTACTGAGGGGGGAGGAGGGATACAACATATTCAGAAATTAAGGTAATCTTAGGAGAGAGAAAGCTCTAAGGGTGGAGGTCAGGGAAGACCTTCCAGAGCAGAGGCTAGAGAGGTGAAAGGCTTTCTGCTTGGGATGGTATCTCCCTCTACCTGGATAATTGCATGACCTCCATCTTTCTGTCTCATTCACAAAAATAACACCAGAGAACAGCAAAGAGTTTGGTGAAATCCAGGCATTGTAGAGCATTCCCCTGATCCAGTAACCCTGGCCAAAAAAAGGATGAAATTAAGGCTGGCAGGACATGTTCCAGGGCAGGATCCCTGGTGCTGGGTACTTTCCCTTGTAAGTGCTCAGGAGCCATTCCTTTAATTAGCTTGCTTAGAATTTTGCCACAAATTTTGCAGGTAGCAGGTGGCCTCAGGGGGCCATAATTTGCAGGCTCCACCGTCTTCCCTTTTCTGACAGTTGGGCCATGTGGCCCCCTCTAGCCTTTGGGGGCCTCTTTCATTTGCTTCATGCCAAGCCTAAATGGATCTCGGTACTTTCTACTCATCAGCTTCTGGGTCTAAGCAGAGAAAGTCTTATCTTGATTCCTTTATATACCTGAGGACTGCTTTCACAAGCTTCCCAAGGCTTTTCTTCTCCAGGCTTAAACAATCTCCAGTTCTTTAAACTAATCCTCCCCTGGGATGTTCTTGAGGCCTTTTTACCATTCTGGCTGCCCTTCCCTAAAAGTTCACCAATCTAGTGACATCCTTTTCAAAAATGTGGTGCCTAGGGGTGGCTAGATGGCACAGTGAATAGAGCACTGGCCCTGGAGTCAGGAGGACCTGAGTTCAAATCTGGCCTTAGACACTTGACACAAAAACTAGCCGTGTGACCTTGGGCAAGTCACAACTCCAATTGCCCTCCAAAAAGCAAAAAAAAAAAAAAAAAAAAAAGAAGAAAATGTGTCTAGAACTAAACACAGCCCTTGAGATGTGGGCTGACCAGGGCAGGGGCTATTCTCATTTCCTTCCTTTTGGACACCCTGCTTCTCATAGTGCAACCCAAGATCACATGATCTGTGAGTGGAATCATTTTGACATTGCAGTACACTCTTTCCCCCCTCTCCCCCAACTCTTTTTTGCTGAACTGTGGCTTAGTCAAACATTCTATCCTTGTGCAATTGGTTTTTTGAACATCCCTCTATTTGGTTTCTTCTAAGGCTCAGTCCATTATTTTGGCCTGTTGGGGTCTTTTACAAAAGATCCTGTTGTCCAACATATTAGCTTTAGATCATATGCAAATCTCATCACTGAGCTTCAATTCCTGCCTTTGCTATTTACTACTTGTGTAACCATGGACAATTTTTTTCTTCCTCTCTCTGTTTCCTCATCTCTAATATCCGAGAGTTTGGGTGAGACGCCCTCTGAGATCTAAGACTGTCGTTATTTAGTCCTTTTTCACTCGTGTCTGACTCTTTGTGACCCCATTTGGGGTTTGTTTTTTTTTGGCAAAGATACTGGAGTGGTTTGCCATGTCCTCCTTGAGCTTGTTTTATAGACGAAACTGGAGGCATGTAAGATACTCCAGCTCTCAATTCTATCATCTGACCCTTACCCAAGATGGACTCCCCTGTAATGGTGGCAGGGGGTGGTCATCCTCAGTGCTGGTTGGGTTGTGAGGAGGCCTCGGGCTGAAATCTCAGCTCTCCCACTTACTATCTGTGTCATCCTGGGCAAATCGCGATCCTTCAGTGGGCCTCAGTTTCCTCCTATGAGCCAAATGGCTTGTAAGCCACCTTCCCGCTCCATCGTCTGATTCAAAGTGTGGCTGAGAAACAGGAAGCTGGGTCAGGGATGGAGGGCAGTCACTAGCTCCACTCTTTCTTGCTTTAAACCAAGACCCAGTTGAGTAGTGGGATTACCTTTTGCTAGAGGAGCCCAGGAAGGTCCTCATTAATCATGTGGCCCATGGGCCAGAAAAACGGGCAATGATGTAGAGGCTGGTGGCCTAGCGGCTTCTGGACAGAGCGTTTAACCAAATGAAGTCTTGACAGCTCCCATTTAGATGAGCATTTTATCACTTGCATAATTGCAGCCGTAATTCATTTCTGTGGCTCCTCAAATAGAGCAATTGTGCCTGTCCCAGCCAATGGCTTTGGAGGCCCTGCTGCTGCTAAGGGCTGGCATCGATTGGCTTCATTTAATTACGATGTCTTTCGGATCCTCTGGCCTTCTCTCAGACTCAATTAGTTTAATAGGACTGAAGACCTCTCCTTTCTCTGGATTCCTGCTGCATTTTCTCTCTGCACCACATGTTTGGCAGGGCGCCTATGCCGCAGCTCGCCTTCTGAGGGGCCACCCGTTACGGGGGATGTTTTGGGAATCTATAAGCCCTGGATTCAAGTCCTGGATCAAACCCCACACTCAGAATCCATGTGATCTTGGGTCAGTCACTTCCTTTCTTTCTGGGCCTCCATTTTCCTTGTCTCTAAAATGGGGATAATACCATGTCCTAGGATGGTTGTGAGGAAAGGACTTTGTAATCCTCAAGGGGTTACAGATAGAAAAAAAAACTCCAAGCTATTACCTATGTCAATCAATGTCCTAGCTTTTCTACCAGGCTATAAGCAAATCCCTTGAAAGTAGGGCCCATGACTTACTTGACCTGGTGTTTGCAAAGGTGCTGAGCACAGTGCTTGGGGAGAAAGGCAGCTGTTACCAGGGAATGTGTTTTGGAAATTTCCTGGAAGTGGGTTTTCTTGAAGTGCAATGGAAGCATTGCTTTGGGTGTTCCAATAGCTTCTCCTTTCTCCTGGGCACAAAGGGTCAGGCTTTTTAATTGTCAAGGCCTTGGGTTAGAACAAGACAGCACAGATAGCTTTTTTTTTGGCTTTTTGGAGGGGGAAGGCAGGGCAATTGGGGTTAAGTGACTTGCTAAAGGTCACACAGCCAGTAAGTATTAAGTGTCTGAGGTCAGATTTGAACTCAGGTCCTCCTGACTCCAGGGCTGGCACTCTATTCACTGTGCCACCTAGCTTGCCCCTATATATAGATTTTTCAGGATGAAGTTCTCACCTGCTAAAATTTCCTCAATAAATAACAATAGGCCATATTTCTATAATGTTTGAAAGATTTCCAAAGTGCTTTCTTTCTCCCTCAAGGTATAAAGTATATATATATAGTATTAGCCCCATTTTAGAAGTGAGGAAAACTGAGACTCTGAGCCAAGATTTGAAACTGGATCTCTTGATTCCCAGATTGACCTAGTTTCCACTGTCATGCTCCCTCTCCAGAATATGTGCCATTTATATAATGTCTTATGGCTTACAAAGCATTTCACATGCATTCCCTTACTTGGTCCTCATACTAACCTTATAGACTAGGCAGTGTAAGCAGCTAAAGTAGCAGGACTGGGCGTCACAATAAAGCTTCTGACTCCTGAGGCCTGTGCTCTTCCTGGTCTAACACTGATTGCGAATAATTCTGCTGCTGGGCTCAGAAAGTTGGCTGGCTATTCCCCCTCCAACCAGGAGCACTGATAGGCCTTAAAGGCAGCAGGAGGCTAGATGGGGCAGCCATGTGGAGGTAACCCAGTCATTAGCCTAGCAGTGCAACTTCAGATTGGGGAGATGGCAGGAGGCAGCAAAATGGGGGGATGGAGCCCTCAGCTGGCTTGAGCACACATACTTTCAAAAAGGTCTTACCATTCACCTACTGTGTGGCCTTGGGCAAGTCACTTCCCTCCCAGGGGCTCAGTTTCTTGAGTGTTTTCAAAGATTTAGAACTGGAAGGGACTTTGGATGGCCAGCTCCGTCCTCTGACACAGGATGAGCCTGAGACCTAGAGGAAAAGTGATTTGCTCAGTGTCATGTAGCCAGTGAATGGGAGAACCAGAATTCCAACCTAGATTCTCTGAAAACATATTCTTTCCACTGTAGCACACTGCTCCCTTGTCAGCTCTGACCAGTAAGATTCTGGTGTAGTTAATTTCCTGAAGTTCACTGGAGTCCAGCTCTAATATCCTCTTTTGAGGCCACACACGCTACAGGACCATGTTATATGTTACAGTGTGGGCCTTCTGAGCCTTCTAATAATAAATCCCTTTGGACAGAAGTCTAGACAGACTTGCCCTCTAGCATCTCCGCCTGATTGATCACTCCTGCAAAAAAATGCCATCTTGGTCACATCCCTCCTCTGCTCCAATAATAAAAGTCTACATTCCTTAGCTGGCATTCAGAGTCCCTTATTTGTTCATTCATTCCTTCAACATGTATTTACTGAGTACCTACTATGCGCACAGCAGTGTCTTAGGCAGGACAAGGAATAAAGAAACTGATAAACCACCATTGGGATCTTCAAGGAACTTAAGAGTCTGGTCAGGGAAGTAAGACATACAACTTAATTCCCAGTAATGGGTAGGAGATGATTAATGGATGGAACAGAGACAGTAAATGTTAGGGGAGTTCAGAGGATGGAATGATCTGTCAGTGTTTAATCAATATTTGCTGAATAACCAAATCATTGTGGGCTGGGATGATTAAGAAAGACTTCCTGGAGAAAGGAAAGAGCATTCTAGTAGAGGTACAGCATGAGCAAAAGTACTGAGGTGGGAATGAGTGGAATTCTGGGAAAAGGGGGATGGAGAGAAAGGAGAGTGACTTGGCTTGGTTTGTGTGGGATAAGGCTAGAACAGGAGGTTGGGTGCCAGATTAGCGAGGTCCCCTGGATCTAGTTTATAGTAGAAGTGAGATTCAAATCTGAGTCTTCAGAACACCATGCTACCTTCAGGTTCTTGGATGTCAGGAAAAGGAGCTTAGGCTTGATCCCACAGTCCATCAATGGGGAGCCATGGAAGGCAATTGAACAGGAGAGGGATGTGATCAGATCTGGTGGTAGTGGTCTTTGGCAATAATTTAGCTTTGAGGTGGACTAGGGTGAAGTCAGAACAGAAATGAAGAGACAGATGTGGTGAGATAGTCAAAATAGATAAGGAGGCAGGTGTGAGAGCATTTTAAAGGAGAAATTGGCAGGGTTAGGGGACTAACATATAGAGAACAATGAGATAGGATTAAGAGGATTAATTTTACATTATTCCCCTTTGTCCAATCTATGTTCCAGCATTACTCTCCTCTGCTGTTCCTTGTGGCTGACATTCCTACCACCTCCATGTCTTTGCATGGGCTGGAATGCTCTCACTCCTCACCTGCCTCTTGGAATCCCTAACTCCCTTTGAGGCTTAGTTTAAATTTTGCCTCCTATAAAAAGCCTTTCCTTATTCCCTCAATTGTTAGTATATCCTTCTCCACTGCCATTACTTTATATATTGATAATCTATTTTTTGTGTTTGTTTATCTGTGGACAAAATGTCTCCCTCCCAGTAGCATGTAAGCTCCTAAAGGATGTTCTGCCTTTTGTTTCTGGTGCCTAATGTATAGTAGGAGCCTAGTATTTGTTGAACTGAATTCAAATGACTCCCAAGTTTTCCTGCCTGAAAAACTGGGAGAATGGACAGTGGACAGGGGTGTTTAGAAGAGGCCCTGGCATGAGGAGAATTGAGATGGGTTTGGGTTTGGCCTTGCTAAGGCCTGCCCTGTCCAGCCAGTGTGGATAGAACACAAGCCCCTCCTCTTCAGCCAGGCCAGCTTTCCTTACCTTCTATTCTCATATGTCCAAGGGCTGCCCCTCTTCCTCTTTCCCCCAACTGAATCCTACCTACCCTGGAGTATTTGCTCCAGTTAAAATGCCTTCTCTCCTGAAATCCTGTAAATGCCTTAAGGACCCACTCAAACCCCTCCCCTCCCCTCACACCTTCAGGGAGCTTTTCTGGCCAACTCTGATACCTGCTGCTTCACCCTGCCCCCCCTCCCCCCAATTCCAACATCACCCTAAAATTGAGCCTTTTTAACTCATGCCTACTTACTCTTCTCAGGAGAGCCCTAATCTGCTATTCTTTCCCTAATACATAGGATTATAGTAGGGCCCTGAATTATCATGCCATTTTCTCCCCTGGAGCCCAATAGGGAAGCTTTTTAATGTTTGGAGGGGAACCTGGGCCAGGGGGACTCCCCCTTCCCTAGAGCTTTTAAGCTCTTTCCAGAGAAAAGTACCCATGGCATTCTGGTGAACTGCACCCCCTCCCCCTTAGAACTATGGAGTCTAGAAGTTACCTTCAAACATCTA
This sequence comes from Petaurus breviceps papuanus, assembly GCF_028583685.1. NCBI lineage: Eukaryota > Metazoa > Chordata > Mammalia > Diprotodontia > Petauridae > Petaurus > Petaurus breviceps. Next base: position 1,351,770 of record NW_027187270.1, read on the forward strand.
TTTTACTTATTGTTTGTGATGGATTTGAAACTTATTTTAAAAGTAAAAATTCACTTGGAGTATAGCCTGCTTTTTTTAGTACTTTCTGAGGAATTAAGATGTGAATATGCTCTCTCCAACACCCTCACTCACACTACCCCATCTGGTTTTAACCCCAGCATCCTGTGGTGGGCTGGTCCTGTCCAATACTGGTACAAAATTAGACACTTGTAGGTCATTCGCCAGTTAAAAAGAGGCTTCTTTAGCCATAGTAGGGAAAGGATACTCAAGGATTTCATGCTCAGTTCAGGTAGACCTGGGTGGCCTGCTTAGTCAAATGGGTGCAGGGTTTTGGTTTGCCTGCCACAGGATATCTGCCAAGTCTGAAGTCCCTCACTCATGTGGGCAGGACATTTTAGTCCCTTAGGCCGGCAGGAAGCCACGGCCACGTGACCACTAGGGAGTCAATAGCTAGGGAGCTTGAGTTAACCTAACATACTTGGGGTGGGCCGAACCAGGACCCTGGTGGATATTGATCCAAACCTTATCCCCTTCCTTTTGTACATCAGTGAATTGAGGCCCAGAGACAGCAAGGACCTTACCAAGTCACAGAGGTAGGAAGGTATAGGACCAGAACTTAAACCTTTATTCTCTGGACTCAGTTCAGACCATTTTCTATGGAAAATTTCTCTGATTCCCCTTAGTTATTCATTCAGACTCTCCATTTTCCTCCTTAGATTATCACGTATATCCTTACTGTTTATAATGGGTTGTACACTTTGAGAGTGTATACTATTTAAAAATGTTGTCTTTATATTCTTTCAGCACCTAGAACAGCACCTTGTCCATAATAGACACTTAAATTCTTGTTGGACTGCTCATTTGGGGCTTCAGTGTTCCATGTCATCTTCTTGGGTTAGAACTCAGTTACCTGCCCTTGATCCTCCATCTTGTCCAGGTCCCTCATTTGACAGAGGAGGAAACTGAGGCCCAGAGAAGGGAAGTGATTTAGATCATAGAATGAGAGCTGGAAGGAACCTCAGGGGCAATCCCAACTCCTTCATTTTACAGATGAGGGAACTTGAAGCACAGAGAGGTTAAGTGAATTGCCCAAGGTCACACAGCTAATTAAGTGTCTGAGGCAATATTTGAACTGACTCTGGCTGCGTTGCTTGGCCAAGGTCATACAGAGAAGCTGTAGCAGAGTAAGGAATAACACCCAGAACACCCACGTAGCTCAGGAGCACCACGGTCCCAGCTAATGAAAACAAGGTGGGAGGAATGGGCCTCCGGACCATCAGACAACGAAAGCACAGCTCAATTGACTCAGCTGTGAGCAGTTATTTTAGCTGATGAATTGACAAAGAGCTCCAAGGACAATGGCATTTCTGCCATAATCGACGCTTCCCTGGATTTTGACATTCATCTACAAGATGGTTCAGCGTTTGAGTGAGAGATGCAGAAAGCCAACAAGGGAGAGATTAGGGGGAGGCCCGAGACAGACCTTGAAATGCTCCCTCTCCCTCTCCAGGTCCCATCTGTGCTGTCTTCCTCCCTCCTCCCCCCCTCCCCCCCTCCCCAGCTGCCTTACAGAAGTCAAGATTCACTCTAGGATAGCAAGATCTGCTTGCTTTCTTTTTGTGGAGACTATCCTTTAAAGATTAAAAAAAAAATTCTTTTAAATCAAAGGGAAAAAAAGGATGTTCATTAGTATTGAGGCAGCATGGGGTCAAGTCCCACCTCTGATCCTTACTGGCTGTGTGACCCGAGCAAGTTCCTTACCCTGTCACTGTACTAACTAGCTTATTTTCTAAGGTACAAATGGGTTGCCCATCTGTATAGGTGAGGGAGAATTTTCCACATTGATTTTATCTCAGGCTAGACTTCCCACAAACTTGGATCACCATAAAAATGCAATTCAGGATGAAGGCAAAGGCAACACCAGTCCTCCTTCCACATACTTTGTGGAAGATCCTGTGCTAGGCTCTATCACAGGCAGTGGGAATGGGCACAGAAATGTTAATGCTTGGAAGCTGGTCTTGCTCCGAAGGGGCTGACAGGTCTAGCAGATTTCCAGTGGAAATCCAGTGACTTTTTTTTTTCAAACTGTTATAGCAGTCTAATGGAAAGAATGCTGAGCTTAGAGTCAGATCAAAGGTGGAGAGGGGGCAGAGCCTGCAGAGGGTGTCTGGTTCAACAAATAATAAAGGACAGAGCTGAGATTTGAACCCAGGACCTAGGACTTCTAATTCAGTGTTTTCTCCCACTGGATCATGCTACCTCTTGAGCACAGGAGGCTTACTTTCCTTTGTTTGTTTGTTTTTTGCTTTTTTTTGGAGGGGGGAGGGCAGGGCAATTGGGGTTAAGTGACTTGCCCAAATAAGTGTTAAGTGTCTGAAGCTGGATTTGAACTTAGGTCCTCCTGACTCCAGGGTGGGTGCTCTATTCACTGCACCACCTAACTGCCCCCAGGAGGCCTACTTTCAAATTCTGTCGTGTTCCTGGACAAGTCATTGAGCAGGTATTGAATAAAAGTTGGTTCAATTAGAACATAGTATTCTAGAAGCCAAAAAAGCAAAGAATAGATTGTAAATTCCTTGAGGACAGGGGTGACTGTTATCAATTCTTCCCTGGACTTCCTTTAGTAGCTTTCTAGTTAATCTCTCGGCCTTTAGTCTTCCCTCTACAAACTGCCAAAAGGAGTCTTCCTAAAGCGTGGTTTTGACTGTAGCACTCCCCTGCTCAAAGACCTTCAGTGGCTCCTTATTGCCAGCTCCTCATACCAGCATACCAACTCCTCAGCCTGACAAATAAGGCCATCTAGAACCTGATTACCCACCTGTCTTTCCAATTTTAAGTCCTATTACTCCCTTCTAAGCACACTATGCTCTAACCAAAGTAGCCTCCTAGATGGTCTCTAAACTTGACATGCCATCTCTTCTCTCTGGGCCTTTGCCCAGGTTTTGCCCCCCTCCTACAGTGGAATCCCTTCTCATTTCCCACCTCTCAGAATCTTTGTCTTCTTTCAAGGCTCAGTTTAGGGGTCACCTCCTCTAGGAAGGCTTCACTGACCTGCCTCTCTTTCCCAGTTAATGTTCTCCCCATTAGAATGTAAACTCCTCAAGTGATGGGACTTCTGGTTTTTGTCCTTGTGCCCCCACTGCCTGGCACAGAGTAGGCACCCTATAAATTCTCAGTAGATGAACCAAATGTAAATAAGGTTTCTGATTTGGCTCAATTTGCATTCAGCACAAAATAAGATTTCTGTTGACCCAGGATCAGGCTTGGTACCCTTGAGATCATCTGGTCCAACCCCTTTGTTCGACAGATAAGAAAAGTGAGGCTCTGAAGTTAAGTGACTTACCCAAGGTCACACAGTAAGAGGCAAGGGTAGTTGAAACAGAATTGAAAATGACAAGACATTTGCAAACAGCCTGATGAGTAAAATGCCCACAGGGAGCTGAATTGGCCACCTGACATTAAACCTGACTGAGGTGTTTGATTGCAAACATTCAGTCAAAGGCAATGTTCATTGAAGGTCACTATTAGGAGAGTCCTGTTTGACTTTTCCAACAGGTAGCCCATGCAGCCTGTGATGGACATGAGAGCTTGTCTTTGGGGTGGGGGGAGTGTGGGTGCAGGGTTCTGTGCTGGGCAGGGGCCCTATAATAGGTGGCTATAGCTGCAATGCCAAAGACAATTCAGAGTCCCATCATGTCCAAGCAGTGGGGGGGAACCTTTTTGAGCCTCAGTTTCCTCCTTTATGAAATGAAGGGAGTTACCAGATGGTCTCTTAGCCCCCTTCCTAAAATTCTATGACTCCTGCCTAAGCCTCTGCCAAAACAGGGGATCGAAACTGAACCAAAAAATGATAAAGGCGGTGATTATTTACATAATAAAAGATCTCTTCCCAGAAGATTCCCCTCAGCTTGGCCAGAAGTATGGGTGTCTATGTTTTTAACACTGAGAAGGGATGCTTGTGTGTATGGGGAGCAGGGGAGTGCCTTCCAGTTTTAAATCAATGATCCTAAGAGTTTGGCTGCATTCTCTTTGAGGCAGAAGGCTGTGTTTAGGACTCTGGCTATCTCTGCTCCCTCACCTCAGTTTCTCTGTCTGGAAAATGGGGCAGAGGGACTAAATGATGTATTTCAGCTCTGACTTCTCTAAGTCTATGATTCTATGTCAGAGCCAGAAGGGACCTTAGATGCTATCTAGGCCAACTCCCTCATTTTATAGTTGAGAAAACTGAGGCAGGGAGAGGGTAAGTATTCTAGAGGTCTCTATGATATACGGGAAGCTCCTTGTCAGAAGGGTCTATGCCATCCAGATGTGGGCATGCACTTAGGATGTCCTTAAATATTTGTTGGAAAGGGGGAAAAGCCGCTATGTCCCACCGAGCTTTGGTAGGGAGTGTGTAGAGGTGGGAGAGGGCAGCTAGGTGGCGCTGCTGTGGATAAAGTGTTGGCCCTGAAGTCAGCAAAACTCCTCTTCCTGGATTCAAATCCAGCCTCAGACACTCACTAGCTGTGTGACCCTGAGCAAGTCACTTCACCCTGTTTGACTCAGTTTCCTCATCTGTAAAATGAGCTGCAGAAGGAAATGGCAAACCACTCCAGTATCTTTACCAAGAAAACCCCAAATGAGGTCATGAAGAGTTGGACATGACTACTGAAAAGTGACTGAGTAACAACTGGAGAGGAGGAAAAAGGAAGGGGCAAAGAACAAGGGAAGGCAGGGCAGTCATGGTGTCACTTGGGGTCCCCTCTTTGCTAGCCTCTCTAGCCTGAAGCCCCGGGGGCCTTTGCCATTGCTTGAACAAAATCCCATCTTTTCCAGAAAGTCCCTGGCCCCTGCTCCCAAGAGCACGCCATGCCCCGCCCCCCCACCCCCATACCACCAGTCCGCTTGCCCTTCCACTGCTCTAAATAATGCTTCTGTGTAACCATTTTCCCTGGGTTATCATGGGAGGAGGTGTGGGGTTAAAGAAAAGATCTCCCCTGGCTGACCTGAGAGGTCCTCCCCCCAATGAAGCAGATGGAGGTGAGGCACAGGGATTCCTGGAAGATGAGTGGAATTGTTCATAACAGAAAGGAACATGGATTGAAGCTCTGTGCTCTGCAATGATTGAAAAGGGAATTAAAGAGATTTTTCACATTAACTTAGCTTTCAATAGGCTTTGGATGCAGGCCACGATGAATGTTCCCTTGTTGTTATGGGGGATTCAAATTCTCTTTGGACTTGTGGGCCTTCCAGCTCTCCCACCTTGAGTTGACATTGGTTTCAAACTGTCACTTAGAAGAATAAAGCCACCTTGGAGTCCAGAGGGATTTGGGGCCCCTGAAGATGCTCACTGGGCCTGGGAACCCCCAACAGGGGAGATCCACTTCCGGCTTCTTTTGGGAAAATGTCCTATTCACTGTCCTGTTCTTTAAAAAATCTTTGTCCCTTTCCAACAACAGGCACCCCCCCCTCAAAACAAGAAAGTACAGTTAAGAAAAAACAATTGATATGTTGGCTGTGTCTGACAACATATGCCTTATTTTGTGCAGCAGGGCATCTGTCATCTGTCTGCCAGGAGGTCCTGTCTGTGTACTGTTCTTCCTTCTGTCTACTGTTAGAGGAAGCCATGGGATGCTGGGCAGGACATTGGAGGAGGTAAGATAAGACCAGCTTAGTGCTACCCCCTCTGTGATCCCTCCAGGCAAAAGTTTTCTCCCTGTAATGTTCCTGTATTTTGTCTGGACCTCTCCTTCACTTTCATAATGTTCAATCTTGACTTTAAACCTATTTGTACATTAGATGATCAGCTCCCCAAAGGGCAGGGGCTGTCATTTTTTGTTGTCCTCAAACAGAATAGGGGCTTAATCAATATTTGTTGAATAGAATGGAATTATTCAGAGCTTTGGGGGTAGAGACTCTCAGAGGTGCTGCAGGGATACTCAGAGGAACATCAGTGTTTGGACTGCCCCAACCACATCCTATCCCATAATGTGAACAATAATCCAATGGCTTGACTCTGGTTGGGAACTTAGCCTTGCCTTGCTCTTCCCTGGGAAGTTGAGCACTTGGAGGGTGCCTCAGTGTGTGTGCCCTGTAGAATGGGACAATCTTAGAGGTGACTACTCCATCCTGCAGCCCTTCTGATCCCTTCTGCCTCTGTCTCCCCACAGTTTCCAGATTTCCTAGAGGAAAGGAATGGGGAAAACTGGATTTATGCTCATGTGAGGATGCACAGGTCTATCACATGAGTTTGACATCTGTAGGTGTGGTGCAGTGGAAACAAGCTTTGGGTTGGGAGTTAGGGTGCTTAGGTTCTAGGACTGGCCCTTCTCCTCACTAGCTTGATGACCCCTTTCAGTTTCTTCAAACATGAAGTGGGGTGGTGCCTTAAGATCTGGATCCCATTAGCTGAAGGCATCTTCAGCTGTATCGCCAGCTTCTCATCACCTTGGCTAGAAGGAACACTTCATCATCTAGAGAGGGTAAGGACTTTTACATTGCTTTTTGTCCACATATGTGTTGAAGAAATGCTGGTCAGTTGTTTTGCCTAGGGTTGATTGCTCAGCAAATGTTTGTTGGATTCTGTGAGATGGGTGGCTGTGTGTAGAGTAGATGGAGAGCTTGGGCTTGGTTAGGAAGATGTGGATATATGGATGCATATCCAGCCTCTTGGTCCCTACTAATGTTGTGACTCCTAATCTGTTGTTTAGTCATGTCTAACTATGTGACCCATTTGGGGTTTTCTTGGCAAAGATCCTAGAGTGGTTGCCCTTTTCTTTTCCAGCTCATTTTAAAGATGAGGAAACTGAGGCAAATGGGATAAAGTGACTTGCCCAGGGTCACACAGGTAGTAAGTGTCTGAGGCTGGATTTGAACTCAGATCTGACTCCAGGCCCAGTGGTCCTAGCTCCCCACTACAAAACTATACTGCTCTGAATCTTAGTCTCTCCATCTGTAGAATGGGGCTAATATTACCTATGGAATTTATTTCACATGAAGCTAAAATATGAAGTGCCTTGAGAAAGTGCCATAGAAATGGCAGCTTTGATTATTATCCTTTGTGAAGGCACATAATAGATTTGGCTTTTGATCCCTGTTCCAAAGCACAGGGAAAAGAATATATGTTGGGTTTTTTTGGCGGGGAGGAAGAATGGCTTTGAGAATTGGCCAGTGAAAAACCGTGTTTAGACTCACACCTCAGAGTACAGCATTTGGGGCCCGAGGATTTAGAATTGAAGAGGACTTTGGAGGTCATCTCATCTAATGCCTTCATTTTTAAAATGAGGAAACTGAGGCCTACAGAGGGGAAATTTCATGCCCCAAATCCCCTGGGTTCGAAAGGAACAGAGCTAGCATCTGGAAGCAGGGCTTCTGACTGCAAATTGAGCTCTCTGTCTACCTTGCTCGGCTGCCTCTTATATTACAATAAATTCCAGTTGGATCAATGTTTGCAAAAACAAGCCATTTAAAAAGGGAAGAAACAGGAATGATATGTTTACCTCAACACCAGAGAGGAGGAAAAAATCTTTTCAAACTATTGGAAGAAGTTGTAAGAGACAGAATAGATGAATCTGATTATATAGAAATAAAGGAGTTTAGTACAAAGCAATTTAGAAGTTTTCAAAAGGAAACCAGTTGGTGGGGATGCAGGAGGGGCCAAGTCTTTGGCATCTAGATCTGATACAAAAAAAAAAATCTAACATCTAGATTCTATCTAGATTTTACAAGAAGAGTAAGGCCCAATTTTTGGTGGATACATTAATTAAATGGAATTCTTAAATGAAGAAATTAAAATCACTAATGATCACTTGAAAACTGTTCCAACTACTTAATAATCAGAGAAAAGCAAATGAGACCAACTTTCAGGTACTATCTTCTATCCATCAAAGTGACTCGATCTAGCACTGGCCAGGCTGGGGGAAGGGGCAGGGACAACAGGTATTCTGATACACTCTTTTTTTTTAAGCAATCGGGGTTAAGTAACTTGCTCAAGGTTACAAGGCCAGTTATTTCTGGGTGTGGTGCTGAGTATCTGAGCCCAGATTTGATCCCCAGGTCATCCCGGACACTGGAGCCGGTGCTCTTACTCACTGAGCCACCTGGCTGCCCCTGATACACTCTTGATAAAACTTAATTCTTTGGGATTCTAGCTTTGGAAAACCAAAGTTTTGATTTGAGTTAAAAAATAAAGACTTGTAAAATTCATCATACATACTCTTTGCCTTAGTGATGATCCCTCAATCAAGGCTCTACCATATAGGTAGTTAGGTGGGGCAGTAAATAGTGGAATATGGATAGACCTGGGTTCTTGTGACCCTGGGCAAGTTACTCAACCCCTGTCTGCCTCATTTTCTCATCTGTAAAATGAGAATGGTAATATCCCCTGTTTCCCTGGTTTGTTATGAGGATAAAATGAGATGAGATAATATTTGTAAAGCACTCTGATAACATGAAAGTGCAGTATAAATGCTGGTGATTATACTCTAAGGATATCATTTATTTTAGTCTCAACCTCTAATTTCAGCTGTGTAGAAACTCCTCCCTAGTGTAGAATCTCTCTCTGCTAATGCAGACATGTGGCTTCTGGCCTTGGAGAGTTGCCCAAGGTGCTGAGGGGTAGCAAAGGATCAGAGATTTGAGCTAGGAGGAATCCATGAGGCCATTTACTTCACCCCCACCCCCAACCCCCATCCATTTTACAGATGAGGAAGTAAGGCTCAGAGAGATGAAGTGACTTACCCAGCGTCACACAATAAGTATCTGAGGCTGGATTTGAATCCAGGTCTTTACAGTGCCAAGAAAGAGGTCTCTTCACTAGGCCACACAGACTTTCAAAAATGTTATTAAAAGGAAAAAAGAAAGATCTATACAGATCCCTAGGGCCCTTCACCAGAGACATCCTAACAAAATTCATGTGTTTTAAAGTGGTAGGCCACTGTCCTCCAGTAAACTTCAAGCCTCTGGAGTGAGGCAGGAAGGTAGAAACATGGGTCAAGGAATCCCAAGCCCCTTGTGCTGCTTAGAGGGAAGATGTAGTTTGGTAAGAGTTGCCAGACTCCCTCCCCTATACAGCCAGGTCTCACTTCCTGGGACCATTTGAGGGTTACATAGGAACAGCATGAAAGATTTTGTCAAATCTTTGATACAATCTAGGTACACTAGACCTCTAGCCTTCCCTTGCTCTACAAGCTGAGTAAACTTATCAAAAAGGGGAATGAAGTTAATTTGGTGCGACCTGTTCTTGATGGTGGCATGCTGGCCCTTTGTGACCACCTCTTCCTGTTTCCTAGGCATTCGTTATCCATTTCTTAGCTGGACCTGTTCTACTATTGGGCACAAGTCCTACAGGCCATGATGGACCTTTAATCAATTCTTGTACTTCCTGTTTAGCGTTATCTCATTTCCTCCAATGGTTTTCCCTCCTTCCAAGTGGATTCAGAGTATAATGTGAAAGTATTTACAGATCCTATACTTGACTATATGCTGCCATGGCGGGGAGGGGAACAAAATGTGAAACTCAAGGAATTGTGGAATTGAATCCTGTAAACTAAAAGGAAACAAAGAAATTAATTTAAAAAAAAGAAAAGTTGGAAAAAAAAAAGAAAAACCCAAGTGGATTCAGAACTTTTTCTGTACTCATTTCAATGCCTCTGATGACTGATTGCAGAGAGCAGTGACCTGACAAAGGTGTCTGGCAAAAAGCATCCTGCTAGTTACTATCCTTGGGGTTGGAGTGATTCATTGCTTCATTCAGTCCACCTTCTCCCCCCTTAGGAAAGTCAAGCTTATAGGTTGAAGATACATTTTCTTTTAAAAAAGATCCTTCTCTAAAATTGTTCCCCACTTTCTATTCCCTTTCATCTTTCGAAGATCAATGACAATGGTTCAGCAATCGAATCTCTTAGTTCTTTTTCCAGTACCTTGAGGATACAGAGCACTTGCTCCTTATGACTCGATTTCATCAAGGGAAGCTACTGGTTCTCTTATCATCCATCTTGAGTATCCGTCCTTATTAGTTCTATTCAGTCTGCCCTTTCCAGGCTCAAGATCATTCTCCTTGGCAAAGAAAACTGAAGCAAAGTGAGAGCTGAGAAGCCATCTTTTCTCTCTCATCCATTGCCATAGTCCCATCATCCTTCTTTGATCTTCTTCTTTTCCTCTATGGAACTCTTTTTGTAGTTTGGGGCTTTCTTTTCCTACTCCAAGCTTTTAGTGATTCTGAAGACATTCTTGTTAAGACTGGACCACACTTTCATATTCATTTTCCCTTACCCACCCTTGCTTCCATCTTTTGTACATGTCTTAAAATCTAATGCCTGATGGGAGGCAAGGGACCTGTTCGACCAGCCCTTCGGGGCTCAGAGTTGACCATATGGCCAATAGGAAGGAAAGAGCCAAAGGAAGTTCTTTCATTGGGGCATGTTACATGCTGTCTTGTTTCTAACTTAGCAGCCAGTCAGAAGGGTCCTCTTTACCATGCAATGGCTGAACAAGAAATAGCCACAGAATACTTTGTTCATGCTCTGAAATGGAGAGCCAGGCCCCTCCATTGTACCTCACTGAAAGCTTGCCGAAGAAGCTTCACTGAGCCTTCATGTGGGTCTCTTGCTTCACTACTACCACCCCCCCCCCCCAAGTGGATCCTCATGGACCAATTCTCATCACAACAGCATATGATGATGCCTCATGATTTCTAGGCATTTAGGGCTAAGCCCTGCAAGAAGTACTACTTTTTGACTGTAGTCATAGTATTTGGAAACAAAATCATTGAAGGTCTTTTCTCATGAAGTACTCTTAGAACCAACTACAAATCCATACTTAGGCCAGAATAAATGGAAAGTGTACTCTTTTTCTACAGTTGCTGTTGAATGAGGCCTACTTCAATCCAAAGTTGAATTGATATGCAAATTCAGCTCAATTAATTGACTTTCCCAGCTGTGGCCAGAGGCAGAGATGTATTATTTATAAAGTGCTCTCTCCTAGCTGCTGGGAGAACTTAATTTAATATCAATGAAAGTTATAAACCAATAATGAGAGGAGGGGATTCCAGGAGTTTTGTTGTATTTTCCTGCAGAGAACAACTGAACCTTAGCTTTGTTATAAGAGAAATCTTCTGGGGTCTGCTGGGTGCTTTTAAAGCCCTTTCTTGAGCATGGCCTGTGGTGACTGGCAGAGATGAGGGTGTATGAATAGCTTTCTGTGTAGGATCCAATCATTCCAAATATATTGAGACTCTTCTGTTTTCAAGCACTGAGGTTAATTCTGGCTTTAAATGGCATTTCCAAATTCGTTTCTATAGGTCAGTCTTGATGCCCAGGTTCATCAATTTACCTGCCCCCAAACAGTAGTGATCCCAAAGAGCAAAAGCATGACTTTCTTTTTCTTTTAAATTCAATTTTATTTTCTCTTCTGAATTTCTTCCCTTTCCCTCTTCTTCCCCCTACCCCTTAAAAAGGCAAGAAAAATAGAACCCATCGCAAATTTGCACATGACAGATTCATAAGCTATGTTCTCTCCCCCACCCACCCCCCTCCAGAAAAAAAAGAAAGAGAAAATTGGCTTTCTCTGGAGGTGGATAACATGTTTCATTATATGTTCTTTTGAAGTGCAGTTGGTCTCTGTGTTGATCACAGTTGCTAAGTTTTCCAAATTTGATTATCTTTACCTAGAATACTGCTGTTACTTGTATGAGTTGTTCTCCTGGTTCTGCTCACTTCACTTTTCATCAATTCATAAAAGTCTTCCCAGGTTTTTTGGAAACCATCTTCTTACTTCTCGTGGCACGAAAGTATTCCATTGTCTTCATATACTGTAATTTGTTCAGACATTCCCCAATTAAGAGACATCCCCTCAGTTTCCAATTCTTTTCCACCTCAAAAAAAAGGTGCTCTAAACATTTTCAAACATAAGTCCTTTTCTTCTTTCTTTGATCTCTTTGGGATCAAAGGGTATGGTATACATGGTTTAATAGTTTTTTGTGCCTGGTTCCAAATTTCTTTCCAGAATGATCAGATTAGTTCAGAACTCTACCAACAATGCTTTAGTGTACGATATTCCCTTTTATCAGTTTCCTTTTCTGCCATCTTAGCCAACTGGATGGGTGTGAGATGGTACCTGAGTTGTTTAATTTCAATTTCTCGTATTATTAGTGATTAGGGCATTTTTTCATATGGTTATTGATAGCTTGGATTCCTTCCTCTGAAAACTGCCTATTCATATTCTTTGACCATTTATCAGTTAGAGAATGTCTCTTGTTCTTGTAAATTTGATTCAATTCCCTATGCATCTTAGAAAAGAGACCTTTATGAGAGAAACTTGCTATAAAATTTTTCTCAGTTTTCTGAAAAGCATGATTTTCTCAAGAAAAGCTAATGCTCCCATATATGTAAAAAAAACTTAATAAACTTATTAAACTTAATAAACACCTAATAAAATTAGCATTTTCATATACTTTATAGAACAGAGAAGAGGATGATAGGAGGCTGCAAATCCCCATTATGTAGATCTTTTTAAAAAGAAAGTATATTTCAGCTTATGACTTTCACTGATTTTTCACAAAATCCCCAGAATTTTCTAAGTAACTTATGTGATCAGCAAATAAAAACAGTTTTGTCTATGTGTTGTCTATCTTTGTGCCTTTTAATTTCTTGTCTTATTGTTATTGTTAGAATTTCTACAACTACATCAGTATAATGAGGAGAGCTTCTAGTATATACTCCTTGCAGATGATATTTGACTTTATTATTAGACAGCTACCTTTTAGGGTATTAGAAAGGATCCATTTGACTGTGCTTTGAAGGGGTTTTAGCATAAATGTACTGTACTTTGTCAAAAGCTTTTTCTCTATCTACTGAAATAATTCTGTGGTTTTGCATAGTTTTATTTTTAATATCGCTGATAAATCAGTTTTCTTAATTTTGAACCATTTTTGCATCCCTGGTCTAAATCCAACTTGATAGTAATAAATAAATTCCTAGATAAGTTGCTTTAGTCTGTTTGACAAGATTTAAAAAAAATTCTGCATCATTATTCATTGATGATAATGTTCTATAATTATCCCTGGTTTCGGTATTAAGACTATATTTGTCTCAAAAGATGTATGGTAGAGTGCTTTCTTTTTTGATTTTTTGAGAGTAATTTGTACAATATTGGATCATTTATTCTTTAAAAGGTTAATAGAATTTTTTTTCTCTACATTGATCAGAACCAGTAGTTTTTTCCTTTGATAGTTAATTCCTTTATAGCTTGCTCTATTTCCTTTTCTGAGACTGGATTGTTTAAGATCTCTTTGGTGTTCTGTTCACTTGAGAATTTTATATTTCTGGTGTGGTGATTCTCTATTTTCTTTTTGTTGTTAGTTTTGTTGGCATATAAACATTACATAGTAGGTTTTTATAATTTTAAAATTTCTTCTGAATTTTTTATTTTATCTTCTTCATGTGCATGCTCTTTTAATTTTCTGTCCTCTTTCTTCAGTTTGGTTAAAGGTTTATCAATTTTGTTAGTCTTTTCAAAGAGCCAGGCTTTAGTCATTTATAATTTCTATGCTATTGTTAAGTTCTGAATTGAATCAATTTCCTTTAATTTTCAATATTTCTTTTTTCTGTACTTAGTTTAGGTTTTGATTATTTGTTGGATTTCTAAAATTTTTTTTAACATACTTTTCCTTTTCTATTTTGCTAATGTATGCTTTTATGAATATATAGTATTTTCCCTCCAACGACTATTTTATTTGCATCCCAGAAATTTTGGTCTATTGTATTGGTTGTGATCATTTTTCATATAGTTATTGTTATGATTTGTTCCTTGAACCATTAGTAAGACTGATTTTATTGAGCTATGGTCTATAAATAATATCATTAGTATTTCTGCCTTTTTACATTTATTTGTAATTTATCTGTACCCTACTGTATGGCTAATTTTTGTAAAAGTTTCATTTGGATGTTCTTTAGCACTACCATTTAGAAGATGCCATAAATCTTTTGGCTCTAGTTTTCTATAGATTTATTCGGTTCTATCTTTTTCTTTCTTTTTGTTTACATTTCTGTTAGCTTTGTGCATAAAGTCTCCTGTTATTGTATTACTATCTATGTTTTCTTGAAATTCATTTATTTTTACCTTTATGAATTTAAATGCTATGCCTTTTAGAGCACCTAAGTTTATTATTGATATAAGTTTGTTTGTAGTTCTTTTCAATATAATGTAGCTTTGTTATTTATCTTTAAATCATGAATTTGTTTTTGCTTTATCTGATGACATGATTGCATCTCTCTCTCTCTCTCTCTCTCTCTCTTTTTGGATTCACATGATAAATAATAAATTTTGTTCCAGTCTTACCATTTTTGTTCTATGTATGACTTGGCTTTTGAGATGTGGGTTTGTTTGCTTTTTTTTGGTAAGCAACCCATTGTGAGGTTTTAATTTCTTATATAATCTTATATAATCATTCTTTTTCCATTTTACTAAGATTAGTGTATTTACATTTAAAATTATGAAAATTAAATTTTATTTCCTTTGTGGTTCCAGTACTTTTTAAAATAGGATTTTGGTGGGTTACCTTTTCTCTTTAAGTTGGTACTTTGTCTCTATGAACAAATTTTGCTTGAGCTACTTTATGGAACTTTTATTCCCACAGACTTTCTTTTACTCCACTCTGCCTTCCCTTTCCAATTGTCCCCTTTCCCTCTGGTTTTAGAGTTAAGTTTACTCATCAGTTCCTTTTTTCTTTATTTCTTGTATTTAGTTATCTAATTCTTCCTTTCTTTTTCCCTCTCTGTTAAGTGGTTAATTTAAAACCTTCCATCTCCTCCCTACTTTCTTTGTCTAGCAGTACTTTCTTTTTCTGTGCATTTTCCTAGAAAAAAATCTCTTTACTTTGTTTTCATTAATTCTGTTCCCTTTCTGTCTATTCTCAACTTGTCTTTGATTTACACTCTTTATAGTTACTCATTCTCTCCTTAGTTTTTTGATGTTGGATTAAACATTTAAAGTTTGAGTTTCTTCTAACCAATTAATGCTTAATAGGTCTTGCCCCCCTCACCCCTTTTCTCTTGTGGATTATCCTTAGAACTATCAATTCCTGAAGGCAGTAATGAGGATAGGAGTTGCCGGAGGATAGAAACTTCTCTCTGTCCCAGATTGTCTGGCCCAATTCTAAACCTTGTCCTCCTCATGATTCTTTTTTCCTTCTTTTCCATACAACCTTCTCTCTGGGTCAATGCCCTCCCACTCTTTTTGATACTGATTGCTTCCAGGAGCTCTGATTTCCCTTCTCCTAAGCCAGGATGTTGTCTGTGGAGGTATAACACTCTCGAAGGATGTAGTCTTTCTTTTCCCTCTGTTTCAATCCCTCCCTTTATCACCCCACCCATTCTCCTCTAGCCCTTCTTACTGAGAAGTTCTAGGAGTTATTTATCACCCATGGATTTGATTACTTTATACCTCATCCCTTCTCCCTTTTTCTGCACACTTCAATTCTGCAATTAAGTCCCCTCAATGTGCTACTATCAGTTTCAATTAGTTAACTCTAGGAGCAAAAGCAAGAGATGCCCATCTCTCCTGCCACCGTTCCCTCTTGCCCCAATTGTACTTGATGTTACATACCTGAAGAACCCCTGATGATTGTTTATCCAGATGTTGAGCAAACTTGGAAAGAGGTGGGACGGAAGGGTTATGGCCTCCAAGCACGTTTCATTTCCTCTGTGGATAGCTCTGATTTTTTGCAGCTATGCTGTGGAAAAGCTGCATTTTTAGGCAGGGGGATGGATTGGTGGACCCGAGGCCTCTTTTATCTCTGAGATTGGAAATCAGAGAATTGCCTACTGTACTGAGTGGTTGGTGGATTATATCTAAGGGTTAAAACTTCGAGAGAACTTACAGGCTTGAATTCTCAAGATTGTACTTTTCCTCTTTCAACCAGTGTCATCCAAGACTTAGCAATACTATGTACTATGATTGGTTGGCTCAGAAGATTTGAGTATATAAAGCAGAAAAACCAAGACCCTGCTACCATCCTTTCCAACCGCCCCATGTGGAAAAGGTCCTCCATTTTGTGGATTCTTCCAAAAAGAGGCCCTTGTCCATAGAGGCTGTCGGCAAAGAGTCTTCTAGCCAAACAACCAGTAGTATGGAAGGACTTTTGGGAGAAGGCAACAGAAAGACAAGTGTCCTGCTACGATCTCTTCCTGCAGCCCTACGTGGATAAGGCATTCTATTTTGTGGATTTTGCCAAAATAATCACTTTATCCACGGAGGCTGTTGGTAAAGAACTTTCCTTCAGCCAGATGACCAGAAGTATGAAGGGACCATCGGAACAAGGCAACAAAGTCAATTCTCCTGCCATCATTTGTTTCTGCAGCTCCATTTGGATGAGGCACTCGATTTTTGTGGATTCTGCCAAAGTAAGGACCTTCTATCCAGAGGCTGTTGGCAAGGAGTCTTCTAGCCAAATGACTAGAAGTATGGAGGGACTGTTGGGACAAAACAACAGAAGACTGCCACCAGATAGCTCTTCCTGCAGCCCTACGTGGATAAGGCATTCTATTTTGTGGATTTTTCCAAAATAATCACTTTATCCACGGAGGCTGTTGGCAAAGAATTTTCTAGCAAAACCACCAGAAGTACAGAGGGCCTATTGGGACAAGGCAACAGAAAGTCCACTCTCCAGCCACCATCTCTTTTTGCAGCCCTACTTGGATAAGGCACTCTATTTTGTGAATTCTGCCAAAATAAGAACCTTATCCATGGAGGCTGTTGGCAAAGAATTTTCCAGCCTAACAGCTGGAAATATGGGGTGACTATTGGGACAAGACAACACAAAGGTAACTCTCATATCACCATCCCTTCCCACTGCCTCAGCTGGATAAGGTACTCTATTGTACATGCTGTCAAAATGAGCACCTTATCCATTGAGGCTGTTGGCAATGAACCTCTAAGCCAAACAGCCAGGAGAATGGCCCAAGATTGCTACCCAGCAAAACCCCTAATTGACTGTGCAGAATGGCCCAAGATTGCTACCCAGCAAAACCCCTAATTGACTGTGCATTCAGCTTCAGCTAAAAGACTCCAGGGAGGTAAGGAGAGTAAACTAATCTTCTCTCAGGAAAGTCATTCTGCTTTAGGATAATTCTTATTATTTGGATCTTTCCATACATTGCAACCTAATTTGCTTCTAACATTGAACATAGTGCACTGATCATTCATTTCTGAA
The DNA here is from genome assembly GCF_028583685.1 of Petaurus breviceps papuanus. Classification (NCBI taxonomy): domain Eukaryota; kingdom Metazoa; phylum Chordata; class Mammalia; order Diprotodontia; family Petauridae; genus Petaurus; species Petaurus breviceps. Next base: position 1,368,958 of record NW_027187270.1, read on the forward strand.
TTTTCTCAATTTTCTTCCTTTTTGTTAGTGGACTGGAATAACTGACCTGGGTGTCACTTTTTATTCTGCGAGTCTACGGAAACCAACTTCCATATTTGGTGTGGGGTTGGCCAAGGTTAATTCTCTGAGACTTCCAAGGTACTATGTTGACTTTTTCAATGAGACTCATCAAATACCTGCCAGTGTGACAGATTTCACACTTAGCTGCCTTTATCATATGAGAAAAATGGAAGAGATGGCTTTCTATCCTCCCTCCACCCACACCTTCTAGCTACCCTCTTTATACCCCATTTTACGTATTATATTAAAGTAGGGGTCTCCTTCTAGGTAGACAACTATGCATATGTAGAGATGATTAGAATAAGAAACACTATCCTCTAAAAATCCTGATGGTTGTTTGTCTAGAGTTCTTTTTTTTTTTTTTTTAAGAAGGGGGAAGGCACAGCAATTGGGGTCAAGTTACTTGCGCAAGTTCACACAGCTAGTTAAGTGTCAAGTGTCTGAGGCTGGATTTAAACTCGGATTCTCCTCACCCCAGGTCTGGTGCTGTATTCACTGAGCCACCTAGCCTGCCCCTGTCCAGACTTCTCTTGATGACTTCCAGGGAGACAGAAGGTCCCTTCTTCATTCTCTTAAAGGACTCGCTCATTCTTGTGGATAGCTCTGAAGGGCAGCACAGTCTTCCTGATAGGAAGCCTAAGTTTACCACTCAGAAATACTTGAAGAAAACCACAGTTCCAGAGGGTTAATGATGAAGGACACCATCCCACCTCCTGACCAAGAGCTGGTGGACTGAAAATGCAGACCAAGATGGGCATTACTGAATGGGACCAGGGAGGGAATTTGCTTTAAGTAAGTCTCTTTATTGTGACAGTTTTATTTTATTTTTTTTGCTTTTTGCAGAAGGGAAAGGCAGGGCGATTACAGGTTAAGTGACTTGCCTAAGGTCACACAGCTAGTTAAGTGTTAAGTGTCTGAGGCCCCATTTGAACTCAGGTCCTCTTATCTCCAGGGCTGGTGCTCTATTCACTGAGCCACCTAGCCACCCCTATTGTGACAGTTAAAAAAAAACTTTTCTAATTGTTGTTTTTGTTCAATGGGAACAGAAGTGGCAGGAACTAAAAATAAATGCTTTTAAAAACAAATACAAAATTGAATTTAATTGACTTCAACTGACCATTTGTCTCTGAGCTATGTAGGTAAGCTTCTGACTTTGGGCAGGAATATGGATTAGTTGACCTCTTAGGTCCCTTCCATCTCTGAGACTGGAAATCACAGAATCACCTTCTGTACAGAGTGTGGTGTATTAGATGTGGTAAAAACAAAATCTCAGAAATTTCAGGCCTGAGATCTCATAATTAATTGTATTTTAAAAAGTAGTATTTTATTTTTTCCAATTACATGTAAAAACAATTTTTAATGTTTCATTTAAAAAATTTTGTGTTTTCATTTCCCTCCCTCCCCTTTCCCCTTTCTCTTCCCTCTTCCTGAGATGGCAAGCAATTTTATATAGGTTATACATGTGTAATCATGCAAAACATTCCCATATTTGTCACATTGTGAAAGAAAACAGACTAAAAAAACACAAAAAGAAAGTTAAAAATAGTATACTTCAATCTGCATTCAGATTACATCAGTTCTTTCTCTGGAGATGGACGACATGACTGTATTTTTGCTCTCTCCATAGGCTACAACTGGTTGGTTCAGAAGTATGAACACACCAAACAGAAAAGCAACTATACCTGGCACCGTCCTTTCCAGCCGCCTCCATTATACAAGATGCTCCATTGTGTGGTTTCCATTCAAAGGAATATCTTGTATAATGGAGGCTGTTGGTAAAGATTTCTGCAGCCAAACAACCAACCGCAGACCCAGAGGGACTGTTTGGACCAAGATCACTACGCTACAAAACCTCTTAGGATTGGTCATTTCTCCTCTGTCTGAAGACCGTCTGTGGTAATGGGATGCTACTGCCATTTTAGGAAATCCAATCTGCTTTAGCATAGTTCTTGGTACTTGGATACTTTCTTATCCATTAATCTTACATTTGCCTCTAACCGATATATGTTGAATTGAATGTGTCATGTCTTGAGTGTAACTTTCTGAGCTATGTTCTAGATGTAGTTTCCTTTCCTTTCCTTGACCTGTTTGTTACTTTTACCTCATATTCTACAAGATAAAGCAAAGCTGATGTACTAGGTTTGAGGTTTGATAAAGTCAACTCTTGGACATCTTTCAACTTGATGATCCCAGGATAAATTTTCAATCAACCTTACCTAACACACATCAGTGCTACCATCTGCTACCGTTTGCCATTGGCTAGCTCTGCAGTAGGATTATAACTAACAGATAGATGCCTATATTCTGGCACTATACTCTCCATCTGCCCCAGTTGTACCAGATGTTACCTTTTATAGATTGTTGAAAAAGGTACTTCGTGTGCAATATCGGCATTTGGAGAAGTGCATTTGTGCCAGAAACCCAAGAGTTCAGAGACAGTTGGGAACAACTGTAAAATCCATGACTGCCTCATTCATACTTTGCTAAAAGACTCCAATTTAGGTGGAGATCCCCTATTTTGGTAATGTTCATTTGCGGTTGTGGAAGTGGTGGTGGTAGGGAGAAAAAAGTGCTTTAACAATAAATGTACAACTCAACTTGAATTGATTATTTCTGACTTTTTTAGATAGTCTTCATTCTTTAGGCAGGGGCATAGATTGGTTTATGTCTGAGGTCACGTTCATCACTGTGAATAGGAATAAAAATCGCCTTCTGTCCTCAGTGGTGGATTGGATAAGGTAAAAACTGAGATCTTACAGCTCAGTCCCATCATTGTCCTTCTACTCTTTTAGTGAACTCCATCCAGACCTTACCAGGCCTACAAACTACAACTGAGTGGGTGCATCAAACAGAAAAGCAACTACCTTTACAACCGCCTCAGTTGGTTAAGATTCTCTTTTTGTAGATTCTTTCAAAATGAGGATCCTAGCCATAGAGGCTGTTGGGAAAGAACTTTGGAGTCAAGCAAATAAGAAGGCATGGTTTACTCTCCTACAAAACCCTTGATGATTGTTCCTACAGACTTTTCCCCCCTGAAGATTTTCCAGGAAGTTAGAAGAGCATATCCTGCCTCCAATTAAGCTCATTTCTAACCTTAATTTGGACTGTGATTGACAGCATGAGTTTTTTTTTTTTTTTTGCCTCTCTCAAACTTGTCTCTCGTAGATACCTGGAAAGGACCATGGTTCAAGAGGACCAAAGATGAAGCATGCTGTTCATCTTCTGACAGAGACATGATGGGGTTAAAGTCAGATGTATAAATTTGTCATAATCATTTCATTTTTCTTTCTTCCACTGTTGTTGTAAAATGTCTGTTCTGGAGAAAAAAAAATAGTTAAAATACATGTCTAATTGATTTGAATTGAATTCAACTGACCATTTCAGGGCTCTGTTGTAGACAAGCTTCATTATTCCAGCAAGGGGGTAGATTGGTTGACCTCTGAGACCACTTTGATTTCTGAAACAGTGAATGATAGACTGTTGAATTAGATTAGGCTCTTGGAGATCTTGTAGGCGTGAGTTCCCAGGATTTTACTTATGTTTTTTTCCAGCTTCATCCAGCACTCACTGGTCCTATCAGCTACAACTGGCTGCCTAAGAAAAATAAGCATATCCAACAGAAAAGCAGTGGCCCTGCCTCCATTCCTCAGTCATTTCCTGTGGACAATGTTCTTCAACTTGTAGATTTTGCACAATGAAGAATAGGGTCCATAGAAGGTGCCGGCAAAGGACTTTGCAGCCCTACAACTGAGGACTGTTTGGAGAAGGCTCACTCCACTACAAAATCCCCAATGACTGTGGATCTAGGTTCTTGTCTAAAGACTTAAGTGCACAGAGGTAGGCATCACTGTCATCTTGGGAAACCTATTCCACTTTAGGCTAGCTCTCATTATTTGGGTATTTTCCCCCCCACAAACATCTGAAATGTGCTTTTAATCGATATATGTTGAATTTAATGCAACTGCTTTGACCAACTGCTTCTAAGCATAATGGGACATTCCTATAATGTTACCTTCCATTTTGAGATTCTACAACACAAAGGTAAGTCCTGTTTTGAATATGTGGGTAGATAAGGTTAATTCTCGAGATCTTTCAGCTTGGTCATCCCAGGATATAACTTTTGCTTTCTTTTTTGACCAACTCATCAGCTGCACCCCAGTGGACGAGTTACAAGTTGTTGGCTCCACAATGGAAGCACAGCTAAGAGATGGCTGTTTCTCCTGCTCTGCGCCCTCCTTCTGCCTCAGTTGTACCAGGTGTTCCATTTTCTATGTAATAAATGATACATCTAGTGCAACAGTGGCCGGTGGAGAAGAACTTCAGAGCCAGAGAACCCAGATTTCAGAGATGGTTGAACAAGGAGCTCTCTCTACCTACAAAAAAACCGCTGATTTTTCATCCTGACTTTGTCAGATTACGTTCTGGAAGATGGAGGCCCTCTTCTTCATCCTAATTCAGATCATCTGATCTGTGGACAGCTCTCACTGAAGAGATCATTTTCCTGAAGTCAAACAGAAATGTGGAGAACCTTTCCCAGAGGACCAAAGCTGAGTCACAGTAACTACCACCTGCTGGTCATGCTGGTAATACTATCTGAAAATGGAGATTGAAATGCATTGTCTATTAGTTGCCATGGTTTTCTTTGGCTTTTTGTTGTTCAAATGGAAGGTAGGAAAGTGGGGAAGTTAAAGAAATGCTTTTAAAAATACATACAGGGAGCAGCTAAATGGCACAGTGAATAAAGCACCGGTCCTTGGAGTCAGGAGGTCCTGAGTTCATATCTGGCCTCAGATACTTAACACTTACTAGCTGTGTGACCTTGGGTAAGTCACTTAACCCCAACTGCCTTGCCTTCCCACCTTGAAAAAATATGTACAGAAATGATTTCAATTTAATTCCATTGACTTTGTTTCTGATACTTGTTGTAGATGAACCTCAATTTTCAGGCTAGGTGTTGGACTGATTGACTTCTGAGGTCAATCTTAGGTCAACAATCATAGATAGATACTCCTGCTATAGCAGATTGAATGAGGTAAAAGCTCTGAGGGATCTTACAAGTTTAAGTTCCCATGGTTGTATTTTTGTTTCCACCAACTTCATTCAGCATTCACAAGAACAATAAATTACAATTTATTCATTCATGACTAGGAGCCGTTTGAACTGAAAAAGCACCTTTTATTTCCTAGATTCTGCTGAAAAGCAGGTCCTTATCCATAGTGGCTGCTGGCTAAGAACAAAGACTGATAGTGATGGGCTGGGACATGACGCTGTGACTATCACGGGAAACACATTCTGCTTTGTCTGGAGATCTCCCTTATATCAAACTGAAAATTTCCTCTAATCTATACATGTTGAATTGAATTCAACTGCCTTGACCATAGATTTCTGAGCTACATTCTAGATGTTTCTCTTTCTTTGTTGAATGGATTTGGAATGTTGATATCTGAGGTCACCTTCTCTGAGATTTGACAACATGAAGGGAACTTCCATATTGGGTGTGAGGATGGATATGGTTCAACTCTGAGGTCTTTCAGCTAGGTGGTACCAGGATATTACATTTATTTCTGAACATATCAACCAGTGCCAATTACAATTCTCTGTCCCTGCAATAGAAGCCTCAATGATACACATCTATTTTGACACCATGCCCCTTCTGTCTGCCCCATTTGTACCAGCTGTTGCACTGTATAGATTGTAGTAAATAGTACATCTTACATAATGGTGGTTGTTGGTGAAGAACATTTGAGTCAGACAGCCCAAGGCTCTGAGACAGTCAGAACAAGGGGCTCTATTCTGCAAAACTCCTCCAGACTTCACTTGAAGACTTCCAGATAAGCAGAAGCTCCTTCATTCCACTTGCCCATGGGATGATTTTCCTGACCTCAAGCCTAATTTTTCCTCTCTCAAATAGAGAGAACCCCAATTCCAGAGAAATGAAGATGAAGCATATTACCCTTCTCATAACTGAGATGTTATGGGCTTAAAATGCAGGAGATATTTATTTATAGACATGGTCAATGAGGTTATTTGCTTGGCTATGTATATTTATTAGGACAGGTTTAAAATGTGTCAAATGAAATTTTCCTTTCTACATACTGCCAAATAAGGGTATTTCCTTCCTTTATGTATATTTAGCCTTCAGATTATACTTTTTCTTTCTTTTGGCAGTTTTGTACATCGGGCTATGGGGAATGAATAAGAGAGAGAAAAGAAATACAAGTAAAAATCCTGATTTAATTGAATTGCATTGACTTCAACTGACCATTCATTTCTCATTTTTTTTTTCTAGATGAACTTCCTTCTTCACACCAGAGATGGAGTTGACTTGTGATACTATTTTCACATTTGAGATTTGGAACCATAGAATGATGGAGGAGAGGGTTAGATCAGATGAAAACTTTGAGCAATCTTTCAAGTCTCAGATTTCTATGGTTGAACTTTTTATTTGTTAGCGAACTTCATCTAGGACTAACCAATACGTCAGGTTACAATTGGCTGACAGAGAAGCATATGCTTATCTAATAGAAAGTCAAGTTATCTTGCCACTATCCCTTCCAACAGCCCCACTTGGATAAGGAACTATCTGGTGGTTTCTATCATAGTAAGGACCTTATCCACAGAGACTGTTGGCAAGGAACTTTTCAGCCAACCAGAAATACAGATGGACAGTTGTAACAGGGCAAGTGACTATTCTACCCCAATTACTACCCGCAGCCCCACTTGGATGAGGCGCACTATTTTGTGAATCCTGCCAAAATAATGACCTTATCCAAGGAGGCTGTTGGCAGAAGAACCAAACAACTAGAAGTATTGAAACAAAGGTAACAGCCCAAGAAAACTCCTTGATGATGATGATTGTATAACAAGATCCTGTTGGAAGACCTTCAAGGAGGTAAGGAAGGTGCTGCAGGCTTTTTAGGAAACCAGTCTGCGTTTGGATAGCTCTTAATATTTGGACACCATTCCAACTTCGATTTGCCTCTAAACAAACTGGAAAATTGTACACAATTGCATTCATCATCCATTTCTATACTATATTCTAGACTTGACTCCTTGTTTTCTTGGGGGACTGGAAGAGAGTTGACTTATGAAGTTACTTTTCTGAGATTATACAAGTAAAGTAGTTGAATATGGTTAACTGTCACAGACATCTTTCAGCTCTGTGATCCCTGGATATCATGTTATTTTTTTCAACCAGTGCTATCCAACATACACCACTGATACCAACTTCTATTAGTTGGCTCTGAAGTAAGGGCATAAGAAATACAAATTATACTTCATGCCCTCCATGTGCCTCAGTTGCACCAGATGCTCCATTTTCTAGATTGTCTGAAACGTTGCATCTTGTGCAATGGTGGTTATTGGAGATGAACCTTCCAGCCCAATAACTAAGAGATGGTGGGGACAAAGGACACCGATTATCCTCTGAACCCTCTACCCCCCGTGATTGTTTAAACTTTCCTTGAATACTTCCACAGAGATGTGTGTATACATGTGTGTAGGTGTCCGTACTACCTTCTCATGCAGATTAGTATACTTGTGCATGGCTCTGAATGTTGGCAGGGTATTCCTTACACTAAGCTTGAATATGTCCCTCACAAATACTTGGAGAATAAATATTCCAGAAGTTCAAATATATGAAATACACTCTTCCTATAATAAGGCATGCTCTGGGGCAGGACTAATAAAGAAGTTTACTTCAATTGATTATGATAAGGGATTTTTGATGTGGTGGTAGTTTTCCAATGGATGGGTGGGAGCAATGAAGTGGGAACTAGAGGATATAAATGCTTAAGAAATATATGTAGGATTGAATTTGCCATTCATTTCTGACCTATGGTGTAAAAGACCTTCCTTTTTTTAGGCAAGGGGGTGGATTAATTGGATTCTTAGGTCACTGTCAACTCTGAGCGGAAGTCATAGAAACATCTGCTCTCTTGATCGATGTACTAGATGATGTAAATTCTCTGAGAAGTTTATAAGGCTTTATTTCCCATGATTGTACTTTTGTTCTCACCACCAACTTCATCCAGTACCACAGGTTAAAATTGCTTGTTCGGGAATATGAGAGCATAAAAAAGAAAAGCCTCTATCCTGCCTTCATTCCTTCCAGCCGCCTCATTTGGACAAGGTGCTCTATTTTGTGGATTCTCCCCAAAAGAGCATCTTGTCCATAGAGGCTGTTGGCAAACATCTTTGCAGGGAAACACCCAAGAGTTTGGAGGGACCTCTTGGAGAAGGCTTCCTACCCTAGAAAACCTTGGATAATAGATCCTCTGGATTTTCCTTGAAGAAATCCAGAGATTTCAGGATGGAGGAATCCTACTTCTTCCTAATATAAATCATTATATTTAATGGATATCTTAGATTAACAGCACAGCTTTCCTGTCATTAAAGGTAAACTTGCTATTACAAGTACTGGCAGGGCACCAAGATTCTGTGGGACCAAAGAAGCATACCACTCACCTCTTAGATGGACATTTTGGGATATGTCCCCTAATGATTTTGTTTCACTTTACTAGGTACATTTGATATACTGGTTGTAATTTTCTTTTTTGGTTGTTGATGTAGTGTGTGCGTGCGCTCGTGTGTGTGTATGTGTGTGTTGGAGAGAGAAAAAATTAATGCTTTTATACATGCTTGTTGAGTTGAATTTAGTCGATAATTTTGGGACCACGTTGTTGATGAGATTGAGCAGGGAGATGGACTGCATTGACCCCTGAGGATATGTTTATCTGTTTTCTGGAAAGTTATATAGACTCCAGGTATGTTGTCTGGTAAATTAGATGAGGCAAAATTTTGGAGAATATTGCAGATGTGAGTTTTTATTATTTTTTTTTTGTTTTGTTTTTACCAATTCCATCCAGCTCTCTGTGGTATGACAAGCTACAGCTGAGTGTCTCAGTAGAATGAGCACATTCAACAGAAAAGCAAGGATCCTTTGACCCTTCAATTGCCTCATGTATTCAATATTCTTCAACTCACAGATTTTGAGTAAAGAATTGGGTCCATAGAGGTTGTTAGTAAAGTGCTTTGTAGCTTATCAAAATGTGAAAGCCTTTTGGGGCAAAATTTGCTAGTCTACTGATCCACTGATACTACAGGCTACAACTGGTCTGTCCAGAAATATGAGCATCATAAGCAGATAAGTACCCATCTTTCCTCTATCCTTGTTAGCCCCACCCCATTTGAAAAAGATGCTCAATTTCGTGGATTCTGCCCAAAGGATGTCTTATTCAATGGAGACTGTTGGCACAAACAACCAAGAGTATGGAGGGAGAAATTGTTGTTGAGTCACTATATAACTTTTTTTGATGTTTATTCGTCCAGACCATGTGAAATTTACCCCTCACAAATACATGGATAAGACCGTGATTCCAGAGGATCAAAGATGTGGCCTGACTCAACTCAGGACAGAGAAGGTGATAGGCTTAAAGTGCAGAATGAGATTTGTATTTGTACACATGGCCAAATGACAGCACTTAGTCATTTTCCTATGTGTAGGTGGCATTTGGATATTATTTTGTCCATTGTTTAGGTTAGTTTTGTATAGTGGGCTGTGGAAAATGAGAGAGAGAGAAAATAAATACATTTAAGATATTAGTTGAATTGCATTTAATTAAGAGTTCAACTGACTGGTGATTTACAATCTTTCTTCCAGATGACGTTCTTCCTTCACCTTGGAGGTGGATGAGTTGATGACTCACGTAATCGCTTTCACATTTAAGACTGGGAGTCACAGAATGATGTACTTCCAGAGTGGAGGACTGCATCACACAAAGCTCTGAAGAATTTTACAAGCCACAGATCATGTAATTTTGCTTCTCTCTTTTAGCTTCATCTAGCACTCACCAGTGCTTCAGGATACAATTACTTGACTGAGAAGTATGAGCAGATCTCAAAGTCAATTGTCCTGCCACCATTCCTTCCTGCAGCCTGGCTTGGATAAGGCACTCTGTTTTGTAGGCTCAGTCGAAATAAGAGCCTTATCCATAGAGGCTGTTGGGAAAGAATTTTGCAGCTAAATGGCCAGCAATATTCAGGGACTGTTGGGACAAAGCAGAAGAAATGTGATTATTCTACCTTGATCACCTCCAGCAGCCTCACTTGGATAAAGTGCTTTATTTTGTGAATAATGCCGAAATAAGGACTTTATCCATGGAAGCTGTTGGCAAGGACCATTCAGCCAAACTACTGGAAGGATGGAGGAAGAAAACCACCCCGAGGATTGTGTATCTGGACCCTGCTGGAACACCTTCAAAGGAGGTGAGGAAGGCATAGCTGCCATCTTAGCAAACCTGCTTTAAAATAGCTCTCATTATTTGAACAACTTTCTATCCATTTCTGTCATGTCATATCTGGTTCATTCATGTGCAACTGAATGTAATTCTATTTCCCATCCATTTCTATGCTATGTTCTAGACTTGCCTGCTTGTTCCCTTAACTTTCTGAGGTTCTACAAACAAAAGTTATCTATGTCCATATTGGGTCAGTGGTTGGATACCGTCAAATGTCAGATCTTTCAGCTCTGTGATCTGTAGGTATTGTTGGGGGGGGGAGGGGGGGGTTATTTTGGATTGGTTTCAGCTGGTTGACTTTAACCCATAACTAATCACCTATCCTGCCATCATGCTCTCCATGTGCCCCAGCTGTACTAGATGCTACATTTTAGAGATTGTGTGAAATGTTGCATCTTGTGCACTAGTGGCTGTTGGAGAAAACCCTTCTAGGCTGACAGCCATGAGTTCAGAGATGGTGGGGCCAAGGAACACTAACTATCCTCTGTATCCTGTAATGATTGTCCAGGCTTTCCTTAAACACTTCCATGGAGGTGTTTCTTTCTTTCTCTTGGTGTTTTGGGGTTCCCTGCTTCGTTCTTATGTGGCTTATTATATTTGTACTTAGCTCTGGAGGCCCAGAAGGCTTTTCTCACATGAAGCTTAAAACTGTCTCTCATAAATACTAGGGGAGAATGAACCAAAATTCCAGAGATCCAAAGCTGAAGTACATTATTCACCTACTGACAAAGAGCTCGATGGGCTGACACTTCAGGATGACATATGTGTTCTGGAGAGTAACAATGAGGGAATTTGCTTTGACTGTTTATTTGTTATGAGGGATTTTTCCCCCTTTTTTTGATATTCAAAAGGGGGATGGAGAATAAAGCAGGGACTAGAGAAAATGAGACCTTGTTTAATGTATGTATAAGTGTACTGAAATAATTACCCTCTCATTTTTGACCAATGTTGTAGAAGACCTTTATTTTTCTCAGCAGGAGGATGGATTAATTGAACCCTGGGGCTCACTGTAATCTGAATGGCAATAAAAGAAATATTTGCTATACTGATTGGTGCAGTAGATGAGGTAAGAACTATGAGAGGTCTAACAGGACTGACTTCCAATGATTGTGCCTTTGCTCTTTCAACCAACTTTCTCCACTACTACAGATTCCCATTGGTCATTGAGGAGTATGACAATATTGTACAGAAAAATGTTTCCCATCCTGCCCTCCACCCCTTTTGGTCAAGGTGCTCCGTTTTGTGGATTTTCTCCAAAAGAGCATCTTGTCCATAGAGGCTGTTAGCAAAGAGCTTTGCAGGGAAATGTCTTAGAGCATGGAAGTACTTCTGGAACAAGGATCACTAACCCAGAAAACCCCTGATAATGGTTTTGTACTGGTAGCAGTTTTCCAGGCATTAAAGCTGAAGATGCTGCTAGCAATACTGATGGAGAAAGAGGATACCAGGGCACCAAAGAAGCATACCACTCATCTCCTGGCATGAGATGGCCATTTTGGGTTGTGGTCAATGACATCTACTTCAATTACCTAGGCACATTTAAAATGATAAATTTCATTTTTTTTGGTTGTACTCTGTGTGGATGTGTGTGTGAGAAAGAGGGAGAAAACAAGTCAATGCTTTTAAAAATACTTATTGAACTGAATTTAATTGAATTTAGTTGATAATTTCTGTTCTATGTTGTAAATGAGCTTGATTCTTCAGGCAGGGGAATGGATTGCATGACTTCTGAGGTCACTTTCATCTCTGATTCTGGAAATTACAGATCTACTAGATATGCAATCTGGTGAATGAGATGTTTAAACACTCTTTTTTTTTAAGCAATTGGGGTTAAGCAACTTGCTCAAGGTTACACGGCCAGTTATTATTTATGGGTGTGGTGCTGAGTATCTGAGCCTGGATTTGATCCAGGTCATCCCGACACTGGAGCCGGTGCTCTTACTCGCTGAGCCACCTGGCCGCCCCTTGAGTTTAAACACTCTTGGAGATCTTGTAGAACTTAGTTTCCCCTGATTATGCTTTTGTTTGCACCAACTTGACCTAGTCCTTTCCAGGGCTACAAGCTATAATCGAGTGGCTCAGAAGTACTGAGTATTACTAACAGAAAAGCCCTTATCTTGCTGCCATCTCTTCCATCTGCCCCATTTGGGACTCCATTTTGTGGATTGTGCCCAAAGAAGTGTCTTGTGTAATGGGAGCTCTTGGCATAGAGCTTGGCAGCCAAACTACTGTGTATGGAGACTGTTTAGATGAAGTATCTCTCTTCTACAGACCTCATGATTGTTGGTCCATATTGTCTTGAAATTGCCTCTCCCCCAATTCACGAAAGGACCATGATTCCAGAAGACCAATGATTTAGTGCCCTACTCACACACCTTAGAACAGAGAGGTGATAGGCTGAAAATGCAGAATGAGATTTGCATTTCTACACATGCCCAAATAAGGGCATTTTTATGGTTTGACATGAATATTTAACATTAGCATTTTATTTTTTCTTTGATTGTTTTGTATGGGAAATGCATGCGTGTGTGTGCGTGCGTGTGTGTGTGTGTGTGTGTGTGTGTGTGTATGTGTGTGATGAGAGAGAGGAAGAAAATATCTGCTGAACTGCATTTAGTTGAAATCAACTGACCATTCATTTCAGATCTTTTCTGTCCATGAGCTTTCATCTTTACACCAGAATTAGATGGGTTGACTTGTGAGGTCACTTTCACATTTGAGATGTACTGTCCAGAGTAAAGCATTGGATCAGGTAAAAATCCTGAGCTAGACATCACATGATTTTCCATTGCTCTTTCAGCCAACTTGACCCAGCACTTAGCAGTGCTTCAGGATACAATTGTTTGGCAGAGAAGGGTGAACAAATCTAAAAGAAAGTCAACTCTCCTGCCACCATCCCTTCTAGCAGGCCATGCTGGATATGTTATTCTACTTTGTGAATTCTCTGAGTAAGGATATTCTCCATAGAGGCTGTTGGGAAGGAACTTTTCAGCCAAACCACCAGCATTTTGGAGGGACTGCTGGAACAAGGCAACCAAAAGTCAGCTTCCTACCACAATCTATTCCAGCCGCCCCCCTTGGATGAGGCATTTTATTTTGTGAATATTGCCAAAATAAACACCTTTTATCCTCGGGGGCTGTTGGGAAAGAACTTCAAGACAAACAACCGGAAGCATGAAGGCACTTTTGGGACAAGGATGGCTACAAAAGAAAATCTCCTGGAGCTTGTCCATCCAGACCCTGCTAGAACAACCAAGGAGGTGAGGAAGGTACTGATGCCATCTTGAAGCCATTCTGCCTTACTGTATTTCTATTTGTACATCTTTCCATACATTCCAGCTTAAATTGGCCTCCACCCAGTCTATGTGGAAACACTATCCATTTCTCTGCTGTTCTAGACTTGACTCCTTGTTCTGTCTAGGTAACGAAAGTTCATGTCAAAAATTACTATCCTTTCTGAGATTCTACCACAGAAAGGTATCTCCTATACTGGGTTTGAGGTTGGATATGGTCAGCTGTCATAGATAGCTTTCAGCTCTGTGATCCCCGAGTTTGCTTTTTTTTTACACCAGATAATGCCATCCAACATCTATCCACTATTGGATTCAATTGGTTACTTCTAAATAACGAGAATAAGACAAACCTATCCTATCACTATGCCCTCCATGGGCCCCAGTTGTACCAGATGCTACATGTTTTGATTGTGTAAAACGTTGTATCTTGTGCAATAGGGGCTGTTGGAGAAAACCTTTCCAGCTTGAAAACCAACTGATCAGAGAGATTGTCTGGACTTTTCTTTGAACGCTTCCACGGGTGTGTGTACATGGTCCCTAGTCACTCCTCATGAAGCTTATTATACTTGTGCATACATGGCTCAGGAGGTCAGAAGGGCTTCCTCACATCAAGCCTAAATTTGCCCCTCACAGATACGTGGGGGAAAACCAAAATTCCAGAGATCAAAGATATGAAGTACATTATTGACCCCCTGACCAAGAACTGATGGGACTTAGAATTCAGGGTCAGATAAATGTTTAAAGACAAGATCAATGAGGGAATTTACTTCATTTGATTATTATGAGGCATTTTTTCCTCATTTTTTGTTGTCTTCAAATGTAAGATAGGAATGGGATAGAAATGTAATAGAACTAGAGAAAAAATACTTGTAAAAATACATGAAAAATTGAAAGAAATTTAATTAGCAATTCATTTCTGACCTGTGTCATGAAAGACCTTTGGATTTGTTGCAGGAGGAATGGATTAGTTGAACTTTCAGGTTATTTTTCTAGCATATACTGATTGGTGTATTAGATGAGGTAAAATGTCTGAGGTCTAAGTGGCTTGACTTGCTATGATTGTACTTATGCTCTTTTCAAGCAACCTTCCTGTAGTACCATAGATTCCACATGCTCATTGAGGAATATGAGAACATCATATACAAAAATTCCTATCCTGTCTTCATCCCTTCCAGCCACTCCTTTTGAACAAAGTACTCCATTTTGTGGATTTTCTCCAAAAGAGCACCTTGTCTATACAGGCTGTTGGCAAAGATCTTTGCTGTGAAAAACCAAGGGTATGTTGGACAATATTTCTTCTTGGGAAATCTTAGTTAATAATTGCTCTGGGTTGAAGACTTTCAGATATCTGAGGTGGGGGTGAGGAGAATGCTAATTCCTCCTCCTTCAGTTCAACATGCTTATGGATAGCTTGGATTGATAGTGTAGCTTCTCTGACATTATGCAAAATTTGTTGCTAACTAGTAGGGACAGAACACGAGGATCCTGGGAGACCAAAGAAGAAACACACCACTCACTATCTTACAGGAGATGTGTATTTTGGGATGTGGCCAATGAGAAGTGTTGCTTCAATTGACTAGGTACATTTGATATGTTGGTTTTCATTTTTTTGTTGGTAATATGTACTGTGTGTGTGTGTGTGTGTGTGTGTGTGTGTGTATGTGTGTGAGTTGGAGAGAAAGTTAACACTTTTAAACGTACTTGATGAACTGAATTGATTTCAGTTAAACATTTCTGCTCTATGTTGTAGATGAGCTTGGTTCTTCAGGTAGGGAGAAGGACTGTTTGATCTGAGGTCACTTTTCTCTGATTCTAAAAACCGTGTGATGGAAAATGCAATTCACATCCAGAGAAAGAACTATGGAGTCTGAATGCAGATTGAAGCAGACTATTTTCTCTTTTTCTGTTGTTTCTCTGTCTTGTGAGTTTTCCCTTTTGTTCTGATTCTTCTCTCATAACATGACAAACATGGAAATATGTTTAATATGGTTGTACCTGTATAGCCTATATCAGATTGCTTGCTGTCTTAGTGAGGGGGAGGGAAGGAAGGGAGAAAAAAAATTTGGAACTCAAAATCTTATAAAAGTCAATGTTGAAAACTATCTTTTCATGTAATTGGAAAATACAAAATACTATTAAGTGGGGAAAAATTGTAGAGCTACCAGGTCTGCTGTCTGGTAAATCAGATGAGATAAAAGCTCTTGGGAGTTCTTATAGGTCTGAGTTGCCCTGATTATGGTTTTGTTTTCACCAGCTTCATCTAATGCTTAACAGAAGGTCAAGTTACAAATGGGTGCCCCAGAAGAATGAACATATCCAAGAGGAAAGCAACAATCTAACCCCAATTCCTTCCACCCTTCCTCCAATTGCCTTGTGTGGACCATTTTCTTCAATTTGTAGATTTTGAGCAAAGAAGTATTTGGTCCATAGAGGCTGTTGGTAAAGTGCTCGGCAGCTTACCAACCATGAATTTGGAAGCACAGTTGGGACATGGTTTGCCAACCAACTAATCCCTTGTTGAGTGTCCGTCTGGGGTGGACAATCACCAGCCTGTAAATGGTTGGTCCCATAAGTAGTATCATCACAAACAAATGGCCCTATCCTGCTTCTGTCCCTCCCAGCCACCCCATTTGGACAATGGGCCCCATTTTGTGGATTTTGCCCAAACAAACGTCTCATACAATGGAGACTCTTGGCACAGAAGCCAAAATAATGGAGTATGGAGGGATGAAGGATCTCTCCCCTATAAACCTCCTGAGGCTTGTTGGTCAATACTGACTTAAAGTTGCCTCACGCAAATCCACGAATAGGACCATGAATCAAGAAGACCAAAAATATAGCACCTTATTCTCCTGAGAACAGAGGATGTGGTTTTAAAATGCATAATGAGATTTGTATTTCTGTACATGGCCAATGAGATCAGTTGCTTAATTTTTCTATTTATATTGGGTACTGGAATTGTATTTTTCCTTCTCTTGGAATTATTATAGAGTGGCATGTGAGAAATGAGAGAGGAAGAGGGAACTTTAACAACATTTAAAAATACCTCTTGGATGATAGCATTTAATTGAATTCTATTGATCATTTGATCTTTGTTGAAAATGAGCTTCCTTAACACTGGGGATAGATGAGTTGACTTGAGACTTAAAATCACAGAAAGATATGCTGTACAGATTGGAGGACTGTATATCTATTAGGCAAAAGCTCTGATGAATTTTATAAACTTGGAGATCATATAATTGATGTCTCTCTTTCAGGCAACTTCATCTATCACTCACCAGTGCTTTGGCATACAATTACTTATCAGGCAAGTCTGTGCAAATCTAAAAGAAAGTCAACTTTCCTGCTACCATCCCTTCCTTCAGGCTCACTCGGATAAGGCACTCTTATTTTGTGGATGTTGGCAAAATAAATTACCTTATCCTTGGAGGTTGTTGAGAAAGAACTTCCCAGCCAGACCACTAGTAGTATGGAGGCACCATTGGGAGAAGGCTACAGAAAGTCAACTAGCCTGCCCAGCAGCCCTGCTTGGATAGGGTTTTCTATTTTGTGAATTATGCCAAAATAAACACTTTATCCTTGAGGGCTGTTGGGAAAACTGTTCCAGCCAAACCACCACCAGTATGGAGGCACTGTTGGGTCAAGGCAACTGAAAGTTACCTAGCCTGCCTAGTAGCCCCGCTTGGATAAGGCTTTCTATTTTGTGAATATTACCAAAATAAACACCTTATCCTTGAGGGCTGTTGGGAGAGAACTTCCAGCCAAATAACTGCAAGGAAAAAGCCAATGTTGGGATAAAGATGGCCACTGAAAAGTTTCTGGAAACTTCTGCTGGAAGACCATCAAGAAGGTGAGAAAAGTCCTACTGCCCTCTTAGAAAACCTATCCTGCTTTAGTATAACTCTATTTGTACATCTTTACATCTCGTCAAACTTTAATTTGTCTCTATCCAATCCATATGGAATGAAACAGTATTTACTCTCTATTTCTATGTTATCTTTTAGATCAGGGGTGGGGAACCTTTTATTAAGGAGATTTGTTCTGCAAAGTTTGGATTTGGTCCGAGGGCCACACTTGAGGCCCTAGAGGGCCACAGGTTCCCTACCCCTGTTTTAGAAGTGCTCCTTTGTTTCCTGGGGAGTGGAAGAGTGTTGACCTCAGTAGTTACTTTCCTTTCTGAGAATAATTTGCAACAAAAAGGTTTCTTCTATACTGGGTTTTAGCTCTGTGATCTCTTGGTATTATGTTGTGTTTTATTCAACCAGTAGCATCCAGCACATGCCTCTTTAAACACATCTAACTGGTTGGCTCCGATTAAGGAACATAAGAAAGAAAAACCACGTATCCTTCCAATATGCCCTCCATGTGCCCCAGTTGTACCAGATGCTCGATTTTCTAGA
>NW_027187270.1:1387018-1513889 GCF_028583685.1 Petaurus breviceps papuanus
TATGCCCTCCATGTGCCCCAGTTGTACCAGATGCTCGATTTTCTAGATTTTATGAAACGTTGCATCTTGTACAACAGTGGCTATTGGAGAAAACTCTTCTGACCTGATAAACGAGATCAGAGACGGTGGGGCCAAGAAACACTATCTGTCCTATGAAAGCCCTGATGATTAATTTGTCCAGACTTCCCTTGAACCACTCCCATTGAAGAGTGTGTGTGTGTGTGTGTGTGTGTGGTCCCTAGTCACTCATTATGTAGCTTATTATACTTGTGTATACATAGCTCAGGAGGTCAAGAGGGGTTTCCTCACATCAAACCTTAATTTGCCTCTCACAATTACTTGGGGAAAACCAAAATTCCAGAGGATAAAAGATGAAGTACAATTATTGACCTCTGACCTTTTGAGTTTATGGGCTTCCATTTTGGAATGAGATAAATGTTTGTGGTCAGTCTAATAAGTGTGTTTACTATTTCATTGACTGTATGTTTACTGCAAGGCATATTTTTTTTGTTGTCTTCAAATGTGGGGTGTGGATGAAATGGAGAGGAATGAAATGGGAACTGGAGAAAATAAATATTTGTAAAAATACATGAAGAATGGATTTGCATTGAAAAAGCAATTCATTTCTGATCTTTGTTGTGAGACCTTTTTTTTTAATCAGGGGACTGAACTAGTTGAACTTTCCAGTTATTCTCTGAGTAGCACCCTAGCATACGCTATACTGATTGGTGCATTAGATGAGGTAAAATGTCTGAGGTCTAATAGGCCTGACTTCCCATGATTGTACTTAGACTCTTTCAAGCAACTTCCCCTAGTGCCACACACTCCAGCTGCTCACTGAGGAGTGTGACAATATCCTATACCAGGGGTGGACAAGACACTCCAGTTTGTGGATTTTCTCCAAAAGGGCGTCTTGTCCATACTGGCTATTGGCAGTTACCTTTGTAGTAAAACACTGGAGAGTATGGAGGGGTCTCTTGGACTAGGACTCCTTCATAGAAAACCCTGTATAATAGTTCTCATGGATTTTCCTTGAAAACTTCCAGAGGTTTTGGAGTGGGGGAATCTTATTTCATCATGCTTAACTATAGGTTAGTTTGAGAACACAGTTTCTCTGACATTACGCTAAATTTGCTGCTCGCTAGTAGCGAGAGAGCACCAGGATTCCAGGGGACCAAAAAATTAACTACAGCGCTTGCTACCTGGCAGATGTGCACTTTGGCATGTGGACAATGGGAAGTGTTCCTTCATTTGACTAGGTACATCTGATATGATGGATTTCATTTTTTTTTGTTGTTGGTGATATGGTATGTGTGTGTATGTGTGTTGGAGAGAATGTTAATGCTTTTAAATATACTTGCTGAACTGAATTAAATGAATTTCAGTTGAACATTTCTGCTCTATGTTATAGGTGAGCTTGAATGTTCAGGTAGGAGAAAGGACTGTTTCAATTCTGAGGTCACTTTCTATGCTGATTCTGGAAATCCTAGACCCACTAGTCTGGTGAATCAGATGAACTTAAAACTGTTGGAGACCTTGTATGCCTGAGTTCCCCAGATTCTGCTTTTGTTGTCTTTACCACTTCCATCTAGACCTCTGTAGGGCAATAAGCTGCAAATGGATGGCCCTGAAAAATAAACATTCCAACAGAAAGACAAAAATCGAACCCGAATCCTTTCACTCTTCCCCCAACTGCCTCATGTGGGCTATGTTCTCTATTTTGTACATTCTGCACATTGGAGAACAAGGTCAATAGAGCCTATTGGTCAAGTACCTTGAGTTTGGAGGCAGAGCTGGGACATGGTTTGCCAACTTACTAACCTTCTTGGTGCCGTCCATTCAGATTCTGCTTCTGCCAACATTTAACAGTACTATAGCCTGTAAAGTATAAGCATCACAAAAAGAGAAACCCCTATCCTGCCCCCTCCATCTCCTCTAGCCACCTAATCTGGACAGTGGGCTTCACTTTGTGGATTCTGCCCAAAGTCTTGTGCAATGGAAATTGTTAGCACAGAACTTTACAGCCAAACAATTTAGCATGGAAGGAATGTTGAAGGATCTCCTCCCTAAAAATTCTTCTAATGATGGTTGATCAACAATGTACCCACAAATCCCGCAAATTTGCCTCTCACAGATTCATGAAGTGGACCTTGATTCCAGGGGACCAAAAGTGTAGCCCCTTCCTCACCTCACAACAGAAAGGAGATGGGCTTAAAATGCAGAATGACAGTTGCATTTCTGCACATGGCCAATGAGGTCATAGCTTTCCTTTGACTATGTATATTTGACATTAGGATTTAATTTTTTTTTCTGACAATTCTGTTCAGTGGGAATTCTGTTCATAGGGAGTGAGAAAGAGTATAAAATGAATGCATTTAAAAGTCCTTGAATTGAACTTAATCACACTCAATTTTCCATTAATTTCTGCCAGTTTTTCCAGATTCTTCACCACGGATGGATGGGTTGACATGTAGGGTCACTTTCCCATTTGGGATCAGAAATAATAAAATGATGTGCCTTATAGAATGGAAGAGCAGATCAGGTCAATGCTCCAAGGACTCTTATAAACTGGAGATCACATCATCTTCCTTTTTGTTCCTTCAGCCAACTTCTCTGGCACTTACCAGTGTTTCAGGGTACAACTGGTAGCTAGAAAAGTCTGTGAACATTTAACAGAAAGTCAGCTCTCCTGCCCCCAGCCCTTCCATCAGGCTTACTTGGATAAGGCACTCTATTTTGTGAATACTACCAAAATAAATGCCTTGTCCTTGGGAGGCTGTTGAGAAAGAACTTTCCAGCCAAACCACCAGCAATATGGAGAGACTTTTGGATCGAGGCAAGAGAAAGGTCATAGTCCGGCCACCATCCCTTCCAGTCGCCCCACTTGGATAAGGCACTCTATTTTTGTGAATTCTATCAAAATAAATTACCTTATCCTTGGAGGCTGTTGAGAAAGAACTCTCTAGCCCAACAAATGGAAGTCCAAAGGCGCTGCTGGGACAAGGACAGCTAACTTCCTCATGACTATGCATCCAGATTCTTTTGGAGGACCATCAAGGAGGTGAGAAGGGTACTATTGTCATCTCAGGAAACTCATTCTGCCCTAGAACCTCTCCTTTTTTGGACATCTTTCTGTACATTCCAACTTAGATTTGCTTCTAGTTAATTCACATGGAATTGAATGTAGTGACATTCTGTGCTATGTTCTAGACTTGCCTTCTTGTTCTCTAGGGAGATTGGAAGAGTTGAGCTTTTGAAGCTTCTTTCCTTTCTGATATCCTGCAACAAAATGCCATCTCTCATCTTGTATTTGACATTGTATATAGTCCACTGTCAGAGATATCTTTCAGCTTTGTGATAATTGGGTATTATGTTATTTGTTTTCTTTTCAACTAATGCCATCTAATGCTCTCTACTCCTACCAAATTTCTTTGCTTCTGTAGGAGGAGCAGAACTAAAGAAAACCATGAATCCTGCCGCCATGCCCTCCATGTGCCCCAGTTGTACTAGATGCTCCATTTTCTAGATTGTTTGAAACGTTGCGTCTTGTGCAACAGTGGCTGTTGGAGAGAAACCTTCCAGCTGGATATCCAGGTGGGCACATGAAATACAATTATCCTCTGATATTCCCAATTATTGTTTGTCTTTACTTGAACCCACCTTTGGAGGTGTGTTTATGGGGGATCCCTCCACACACTCCTCATATAGCTTATTCTTACAGATAGCCTTTCATGTCAAATGGATATTCCTCAGATCAAGCATCAATTTTCCTGTCACAAAGACTTGGATAGAACCAAAATTCCTGGGAACCAAAGAATGAAGTACAATATTCACTTCCTGACCAAGAGCTTGTGGGTTTACAATTCAGAATAAGATAGGCATTTTTTGGACATTTTCAATAAGGGAAATTATTTCAACTGTGTATTGTTTTTTAACAAGGATTTCTTTCTCTTTTTTGTATTTAAACACCAGCGAGGGGAAGGGGAACAAAGTGGGAACTTGAGGAAATACAAACTTGTAGAAATCCTTGCAGAAGTGAATTCAATAGAATTAACAATTCATTTCTGGCCTGTGTTATAGGGGACTTTTTTTTTGGCAAGAAGATGGTTTAGTTGAATTTTGGGGTCACTAGAATCTGAGCAGCAATGGAAGAAACATCTTCCATATTATTGGTACATTAGACCAGGTAAAATCTCTAGTAGGCCTTTCATTATTATTATTACTTTTACTCATTCTACCAACTTCCTCCAGTGCTATACTGGTCAGTCAGGAGCATGGGAACATCAAACCAGACAAGCCCTGTTTTACCACCATCCGTTCCAGCCATCCCATTTGGAGATGGTGCTGTTTTATGGATTCTCTACAGAAGGGTAATGTGGAAAGAGTCTGCTGGAAAGACCTTTGCAGTGAAGTACCTGAGGGTCCAGAGGGACCTCTAGACAAGGATCACTACCTTAGGAAACTCTGGATAATAATTTTTTTTCTGTTTGGAGGGCAATTGGGGTTAAGCCCAAGGTCACATGGCTATTTTTTGTGTTAAGTGTATGAGGTCAGATTTGAACTCAGGTCCTCCTGACTCCAGGGCCGGTGCTCTATTCACTGTGCCACCTAGCTACCCCTGTATAATAGTTTCTTTAGATTTTCTTTGGAGACTTCCAGAGATGTCAGGGTGGTGGATTCATACTTCCTAATACAACCCATTGTGCTTACAAATCACTCTTAGTGGGAACTCAGTTTTCCAGACAGACATCAAGGCTAAATTTCCTGCTACCATGTACTGGTGAAGCACCAGGATTCCAGGGGACCAAGGAGAAAGTTCAACACTCACCTTCTGACAGATGTAATGAACTTCAAATGCAGAACTAGCTATTTATGTATTGTAGAACATTACTAATGGGGGACTTGTGTCATTGGATATGATGTTTTTTAGTTTCTTTTTTCTTTGTGTTAAAGAGAGAGCAAGTGAGAATGTGTATAATATGGAGAGAAAGTTAATGCTTTTAAATATACTTGTTGAATTTAATTGAATTCAGCTATACATTTCTGAGATGTTACAGATGAGTTACCTTCAGTCAGGTGTCTGGTTGTTTTACTGCTGAGATCACTTCCATTTTTGAGACTAGACATCATAGACATCTCAGGTTCATTGTTGGCATTAGATTTAGGAACAGCTCTTGGACATCTGGTAGGCATGAGTTCCCCTGATTATTTTTTTGTTGTCTTCACCAGCTTCATCTAGCCCTCTCCAGGAAGGTGGCTCAGAAGAATAAGCATATCCAACAGAAAAGTTATGATCTGTACCTAATCCTCCAACCACCTCGTGTGGACCAGATTCTTCAATTTGTAGATTTTGAGCAAAGAAGAATTTGGTCCATAGAGGCTGTTGGTAAAGTGCTCTACAGCTAAACAACCACGAGGATGGAGGCATAGTTGGGATGTGGTTTGGCCAACCTACTGACCCCTTGGTAAGTATCCAATTGAGTTCTGTTTCCTTGAGCACTCACCAGGATAGAACAGGTTAGAACTGCTTGGCCCCAGGAGTATGAGCATTCTAAAAAGAGAAGTCCTTATTGCACCTCCATCCCTTCCAGCAACATCATTTTGCCCAAATTTAGAATGTTTCATGCAGTAGAGGTTGTTAGTACAGAACTTTACAGTCAAACAACTGGGTATAGAGGTTGTTCATCCAACAATGAAGAATCATTCCCCTAAGAACCTCCTGATGACTGTTGACTCACTTTGCCTCTTAGGGGGAATACACAGAGAAGATCATGATTCCAGAGCACCAAAGATGTAGCCCTCTCCTCACTTTGGGACAGAATGGCTATGGGCTTAAAATGCAGAATGAGATTTGCATTTCCATACATGCTCAGTGATATCTTAGGCTGGAAATCTTAGCATCTTGTGCTGTTCTGATTGTGAATTGGGTCAGGTAAAGATTCTGGGGAATCTTCCAGGTCTGAGATCCCATGATTCTACTTTTGTTCTTTTAACCAACTTCATCCAGCACTCACCGATTCTTTGGGGGTATAATTGGTTGGCAGAGCAGTATGTATATATCTTAACAAAAAGGCCACTGACCTACCACCGTCCCTTCTTTGAGCTCCAGTTGGGTAAGGCACTCTGTTTTGTGGATTCTGCCAAAATAAGGATCTTATTCATATAGGCTATTGGGAAAGAACTTTCAGGAAGTACGCAAGGACTGCTGGGATGAGGACAGTTACCAGAGAAAAGCCCCTTATGATAGTGCCTTCAGATCCTGCTTAATACTTAAGGTGAGGAGGCACTACTACCATCTTAGGAAGCACATTCTGCTTTAAAATGGCTCTCATCACATTCCAACTTAGATTTGCCTCTGGCCAATACCTGGTCATTTGAATTCTATTCACCATTTATTTCTATGCTATGTTCTAGACTTATGTGCTTGTTCTTTCTTGGGGGAATGGAAGCATTGTAACTCAAATTACTTTTATCTCTGAGATTCTACAAGAGAGTTTGTCCCATTAAGGTTGGATAGGGTCCACTGGTAGAAAGATCCTTCAGCTCTTTGATCCCTAGATAATATGATGATTTTTTTTTAAACTAAAGTCATCCAATATATACATTTGTTTTCAATTGGTGGACTCTTCATCAGAAGCATAAGTAAATCTTATTTTAAGTAAAGTAAAACAAACAATAAATAAAACAATCTATTCTACCAACATGTCCTCCTCCGTGTGCCTCCATTGTACCAGATACTACATTTTATAGATTATATGAAAAATAGAATCTTCTACAATAGTGCCTGTTGGAGAAAACCTTTTTAGCCTGATAGCCAAAAAGTCAGAAACCCGTGATGACTATTTGTCTAGACTTTGCTCAAATACTTCCAACGAGGTGTAGACTTGTGTGTGTGTGTGTGTGTGTGTGTGTGTGTGTGTGTCTGTGTGGTCCATACTACCTCCTCCTGCAGAGTATTATATTTGTAAATAGCTCAGGATATCAAGAGGTGTTTCTTCACAGCAAGCTTAAATTTGCTTCTCTAAAATATTTGGGGAGATCCAAAATTCAGTATTTTCTTCACCTCCTGACTCAGAACCGATGGTTTTACAATTTGGAACGAGCTATGTTTTCGTACATGTTCAGTGAGGGAATTTTCCTCATTCCAGTGTATACTTATTACAAGAAACATTTTTCTTTTTTTATTCTTGTTTGGAAATTTGGTCAAGGGATATTAAGTGGGAAGTAGAGAAAACAAATCCTTGCATAAAACAGATATACTGTATGAATTGACTCCGTTTTTGACCTATATTGTAAAGAACTTCTATTTTTAGGCCTACGTATGAATTAATTGAACTCTTAAGCCACTGTCATCACTAAGATCTGAAACCATGAAAGCATCTGGTATACTGATTGGTGCATTAGATGAAGTAAAGCCTCTGTGAGTTCTAACAGGTCTGACTACCTATAATTGTACTTTTCTTCTTACAGGCTACAATTCACCTTTCAGAAGTCTGGGCACATCAAACAGAAAAGCACCTATACTGCCTCCATTTCCATCTGCCTCTTATGGACAAAATGCTCTCTTTTGTGAATTAAAATCAAAACGAGCTACTTGTCCATAGGGGCTGTTGGCAAACAACGCCTCAGACTAACAACTGAGAGTCTGGAACAATGATTGCTACCCTAGGAAACCTTGAATCATTTCTCCAAAGCTTCCTTGAAGACTTCCATGGATGTCAAGGTACAAAAATCATACTTTCTCCTAATCCAACCCTATTATGCTTATGGCTAGCTTGGGTTGATAACACACTTTTCCAGACTAAATTTTCTGATATCAAGTACCGGTAGAGCTGTGGGATTCTGGGGGACAAAAGAGGAAGCAAAAGAATCACTTTTTGGCAGAAGTGGTGATGAATTTAAAAATATCAATGATGATGGGCACTTTTAGGCATGGTCAATGAGGGTACCTGTTTCACTTGATCTTGAACTTTCGATTTGATGGTTCTTATTCTTTTTCTTCTCTCTGAGTTGAAGAGAAAGAAAGTTAATGGTTTAAACTTGTTGAATTGGATTTCATTGAATTCATTTGACGATTTCTGAGCTATGTTATAGATAAGCTTCCTTCTTCAAGTAGTGAGATATATTATTTTCCTGTGAGGTCACCTTCCTTTCTGAGACAGGAAATCATAGCCTTAATAAGTGTATTGTGTGGTGAATTAGATGAGGTAAAAATGGAAATCTCATAGACCCAAGTCCCCAGGATTGAACTCTCATTGTCTCTACCAACTTTATTTAGCAGTACCACAAGCTACAACTGGGTGATTTGGATGAGTGAACATACCAAGGAGAGGGAGGGTCCCTCCACCATTCCTCCAGCTGCCTCATGTGAACAATGTTCTTCAGTTTGTAAATTTTGCACAAAGAAATATATGGTCCATAGAGGCTGATGGTAAAGTGATCTGCAGTTAAGCAACCAATACTATGGAGGCATAGTTGAGACACCATTTGCTGATGACTGTCCTTCCAGGCTCTTACTTCTCCAGCACTCACTAGTAGCAGAGGTTAGAACTTGGTTGGCCCAGATGTGTTAGTATCACAAACAGAAAAGCCCCTATCCAGCCTCCATTCCTTCCAGTCTCCCCATTTGGACAATAGATTCCATTTTGTAGATTCTGCCTAAAAAATATCTTGCATAATTGAGGTTGTTGGTAAAATACTTTGTCACCAAACAACCAAGAATATGGAGGGTCTTTTGGATCAAGAGTCCAGACCCTATAGAAACCCCTCTTGATTGCTGGTCCGGACTATCTCTGAAGACATACAAGTATGGGGGCTTCTTTTCCCTCCAAATAGAGCTCACTGTGCTTTTAACGATAGCACCTTTGTTACTATAGTGAACGTAAATATCCCTGTCACAAATACATACAGAGGACCATGATTCCCGAGGACCAAAGATGTAGCTCCTTCCTCACTTTGAAATAGAATGGGGGACTGAAAATGCAGAATGAGATTTGCATTTTTGCCCATGGCCAATGAAGGGAATTTGCTTTGTTTGATTATGTATATTTGGTACTAGGGTTTTCTTTTCTCTTTTGGCAATTTAATAAAGTGTGGGAAATGAGAGGGGGGAAATAAATGAATTTAACAATATTTGTTGAATTGAACTTAATTGAATTCAACTGGCCATTCATTTCTTTTCTTTATTGTAGATGATCTACCTTCTTCACATCAAGGAACAGATGGATTGACTTATAAGGTCACCTTCATTTTTGAGATTGGAAATCATAGAATCTTATGGTGTATTGAACGGTGGATTGAATCAGATGAAAACTCTGAGGTATCTTCCAGTCCTGAGATCCCATAATTGTGCTTTTGTTCTTTTAACCAACTCATCCAACACTTACCAGTATTCCAGGGAACAGTTGGTTGGCAGAGAAATATGAGCATATCTAACAGAAAGGCTACTGTCCTACCACCATCCCTTCCATTAGCTCCAGTTCGAGAAAGCACTCTATTTTATGGATTTTGCTAGAATAAGGACCTTATTCATAGAGGCTATGGCAAAGAACTTTCAAGTAAAACAGCAGGAAGCATGGAGGCACTGTTGTGACAAGGTAACAGAAAGATCCCAATGCTGCCACCATTCCTTCCAGCCACCCCAATTGGATAAGGCACTCTATTTTGTGGATTCGGCCAAAATAAGGACCTTACCCATAGCGGTTGTTGGCAAAGAACTACAGATAGACTGTTGGGACAAGGGTGGTTGTGGAACAAAACCCCCTGATGATTGTGCATCCAGACACTGCTGGAAGATCTTAAAGGATGTGAGGAGAGCAGTACTGCTTTTGTAGGAATCTCATTCTGCTTCAGAATAGCTTTCATTATTTGGATGTCTTTCCATCCATTCTATCCATTCCATTCCATCCAACTAAAGCTTGGCTCTTGTCAATCCATGTGGAATCGAACATAATTGCATTCCTCATCCATTTCTATGCTGTATTCTTGACTTGACTTCTTGTTCTCTTAGGAGAATGGAAGAGTTATTTTCTTTTCTGAGGTTCCACAACAAAAAGGTTTTTCCCATACTGAGTTTGAGGTCGGATATAGTCCACTGTCCCAGAGATCTTTTAGCTCTGATTTTTTTTTCAACTCACCCCATCTAACACATACTTCTGCTATTGGTTTCAATTGATGGGCTCTGAATTAGAAACAGAAGACGAACCAAGTATCCTGCCGCCATGCCTTCCATGTGCCTCAGTTGTACCAGATGCTCCATTTTCTAGATTTTATGAAACGTTGCATCTTGTGCACTAATTGTTGGAGAAAACCATTGCAACTCACTAGCCAAAAAATACAGAGATGGTTGGGGAGAAGAAACCCTAACCATCCTCTGAAATCCCTGATGATGCTTTGTTCTGACATTGCTTGTAGTCTTCCATGGAGGGTGGGAAGGAGACCCTACTCTCTTCTTATGTAAGCCCTGAATGTTAAGAGGTAACAGTAGCCCTGCCATCAAGCCTACATTTGCTTCTCCTATGTATTTTGGGAGCATCATTATATCAAAGACCAAAGATGGATTACATCATTCTCTTCCTAATTCAGAGCTCATGGACTCACATTTCAGAATGAAATTTTGGGGCATGATCAATGAGTGACTTTTCTTCAACTGACTGTATATTATGAAGGATTCATTTTTACTTTTTTCTTGTTTTGAAATGTAGGAGGGGGTATTAAATGAGAAGATGAGAAAATAAATGCTTGTAATAATCATGTAAAATTGAATTGAAATGACCATTTATTTCTGACCTATGTTGTAAAAGATCTTACTTTTTTCAGCAAGGAGATAGATTATTTGAACTCTTAGGTCACTGTCATCTATGAAGATGGAAAAAAAATAGGAGCCTCTGCTACGCTGATTGGTTCATTAGTTGAGCTAAGGTCTCTGTGAAGTCTGTAACATGCTTTTAGTCTCATGATTTTACTTAATGCTTTTCCAACCAACTTCCTTCAGCATTACGGGCTGCTATTAGTCATTCAGAAAGATGGGCATATGAAAGAAAATCAGCTTTCTTGTGCCCCTCCCTTCCAGGAAAATGGTTTGGACAAGGTGCTTCATTTTGTGAATTCTCTACAAAAGAGCAATCCTTCTACCCTTCCTCCAACTGCTCCTTATGGACGATATCCTGCAATTCGTAGATTCTGGGCAAAGAAGAATAAGGTCCATAGAAGCCATTGATAAAGTGCTTTGCAGCTAATCAATGACAAGTTTGAACATGCTGTTGGGATATGGTTTGCTAGCCTACTAATCCCCTGATGGGTATCTGCATCCACGTTGTTTCCTCTGGCACTCGCCAGTACTATAGGTTAGCTTGGTCTTAATTAAGTATGAGCATCACAACCAGAAAAGCACCTATTCTCTCTATTCCTTCCAGTTGCCCCATTTGGACACACTCATTTTGTGGAGTCTACTCAAACGCTATCTTGTATGATGGAGAATGTTGGCAAAGAACTTTGCACCCAAACTCCCAAGACCATGAAGGAACTATGGGACAGAGAAGGATTCCTACTGTATAAAAACCCCTGATGATTGATGGTCCAGATGGTCTACACTAAATTTGCCTCTCACCAATACTTGGACAGGACCGTGATTCCAGAGGATGAAAGATGTGATCCCCCTATTCACCTTAGGACTTAGATGCAGAATGAGACTGGTGTTTCTGCCCATGACCAATGAGGTCAGTTGCTTTATTTTTCTATGTACATTTGGCATTAGGATTTTATTTTTTCTTTTGGCAGTACTGTACTGTGGGGTGTGGATAATGAGAAAGGGAAGAAAATAAATGTATTTTAAAATACTTGTTGAGTTGAACTGGATTCAATTGACTGGTCACTTCTGTTCTTTGTTGTAGATGGGCTTTCTTCATCACCATGGGGATGGATGGATTGACTTGTGAGGTCATTTTTATATTTGAGATTGGAAATCATAGAAAGATGTACTGCATTGAGAGAAGATTACATGAGGTAAAATCTCTCAGGAATCTTACAAGTTGGACATCATATGATTTTGCTTCTCTCTCAGTCACGCATGATTCTGCTTCTCTCTTTCAGTTGACTTCACACAGCACTCATCAGTACTTCAGGATACAGTACGAGTGGTGAAAGAAAAGCATGAGTAAATCTACAGACAGGGAGCTAACCTGCCACCTGCCCCTTCTAGCAGCCCCAGTTGGATAAGGCACTTTATTTTGTGGCTTCTGTCAAAGTAAGGGCCTTATCCATAGAGGCTGTTGGGAAAGAACTTTCCAGGCAAACCACTAGCAGTTTGGAGAGGCTGTTGGGACAAGGCAATAGAAATGCCCCAAGTGCTGCTACCATTCCTTCTGGCCACCCCTATTGAATAAGGTACTCTTATTTTGTGGAGTATTCCAAAATAAGGACCTTATCCATAGTGGTTGTTGGCATAGAACTTTCCGGCCAGAGAACAGGAAGTACAGATGGGCTGTATGCATAATGATGGCTACTGAACACGGTTAACTTCCTGATGATTGGACATCAGGACTCTACTGTGAAACCTCCTGGGAGGTAAGGAGGTCTCCCCCTTCTATCTTAGGGAACCCATTCAGCTTTAGAATAACTCATTATTTGTATAGCTCTCTATAAATTCCAACTAAATTTGCCTTGAGTCAGTTCATGTGGAATTGAACACAAATGCACTTATTCATTAATTAACATTAATTTTATGCTTTGATCTAGACTTTCTGTTGGGTTATTGGAAGAGGTGCCTCTGAAGTCACTTTCCTATCTGAGATTCTACAGCAAAAAGGTATTGCCCATCCCGGATATGAGGTTGGAGACTGTCCACTGTCACAGAGCTCTTTCAGTTCTAAGATCCCTGACTGTTAGGATTTGTTTTTCCCAGACGATGCCGTCCTCCAACACATACCTCTGCCTCAGGTCTCATTTGGTGGACTCTGCAGTTGGAGCATAACGTAAGGCAAACCAAATATCCTGTTTTCCATGTTCTCCAGCAGTTTTACCAAATGCTAGATTTTATATATTTTGGTAGGCATTGCATCTTATGTAATAGTGGCTGTTAGAGAAGAACCTTTTCGCTTTAGCCCAAAAGTTAAAAGATTTCAGAGAGGGTTCTGCAAGTATGTGCACTCCCCTCTAAAATCCACGATCCTTGTTTGTCAAACCTTTCCTTGGACAATTTCCATTTAGGTAAATGGGGCATCCTCAGCCTTCTCATTCAGCTTATTATCCTTTTGCATAGCTCTGAATGTTAGGAAGGTTTTCTTGACATCAAGCCCAAATTTGCTTCTCACAAATACTTAGGGAGAACCAAAATTCAAAGGGACCAATGAAGTCTGCTCTTTACCTCCTGACTTAGTGTTAGTGGATTTATAATTCAGAACGAGACATTTGTTTTGGAGCATGGCCAATTGGGAAATTTACTCTGGGTGTACATTTCTTATGAGTGATCTATTATTTATTTTGTTGTTTTAAATTGGGGTGGGGGAATGAAGTAGCAGGCAACAAAATAAAGTTTATAAAAACAAAGTAGAAATAAATTGAATTGACCATTCATTTTGGACTTACGTTGTAAAAGGCCTTTCTATTTTAGACAGAGGATGCATTGGTTGAACTCCTAGTTCACTGTCATCTCTGAGACTGGATGTCAGAGAAGCATCTGATACACTGATTGGGACATTAGATGAGGTCAAATCTCTGAGATGTCTAACAGGTTTGACTTCCCGTCATTGTACCTTTGCTCTATCAACAGACTTTCTCCAGCACTGCAGGCTACAATTGGTCTTTCAGAAGCATGAGCAGATCTAACAGAAAAGCCCCTATCCTGCCTCCATCCTTTCCAGCTGCCACATTTGCACAAGGTGCTCTATTCTGTGAATTCTCTCCTGAAGAGCTCCTTGTTCATAGTGGCTGTTGGCAAAGAACTTGGCAGCAAAACACCTGAGAGTATGGAAGGACCTTTGGGACAAGGATCAGCAACCTGAAAAACTGGATGGTTGTTCCTCTAGACTTTCCTTGAAGACTTCCAGAGATGTTGGGCCAAGGAGACCCTACTTCCTCCAAATGCGCCTCATTATACTTAAAGGATAGCTCTGACTGAAACCACAGTTTTCCAGACATTAAGCCTGAATTTTCTGCTAGCAAATACATGTAGAGCACCAGGATTCCAGGGAACGAAAGATGAAGCACACCATTCAGATCCTGACAGAGAGGCCATAGATTTCAAAAGAAGGACGAGGGCACTCTTGGACTCGGCCAATGAGAAGATTTTCTTCAATTTACTATGGATTTGGTAAGATTGAATTCTTTTTTCTTTTTGTTTTGTTGTTGTTTGTGTGTGTGTGTGTGTGTATTTGTTTGTTGGGGGGGTTAGAGCAGGAGGGAAAATGAGTGCTTTGAAATATATTTGAATTGAATTTAAAAGAATTCAACATTGATTTCTGAGCTATGTTGTAGGTGGGCTCCACATTCTGCTGGAAAGGGGGATGGACTGGTTGATTTCTGAGGTCACTATTGTCTCTTAGACTAGAAAGCCTAGAAGCATTAGTTTTACTTTATGGTAGACTGGAGAAGCTAAAAACTCCAGGAAATCTTGTAGAGCTGGGTTCCCAGGACTCTTGTTTTTTTTTCTGCCAATTTCCTCCAGCATTTTCTAGTCTTACAAGTTAAAACTGAGCAAGCTCAGAAGAATGAGCATATCAAAGAGAAAAGCAATCATGCTCCCATCTTTTCTCCAGCTGCCTCATGTGGACAGCATCCATTTTGTACATTCTGTGAAAGAAGCATGTCCATAGAGGATGTTGACAAAGTGCTTTGTAGCTAAACAATCAAGAGTGTGGCAGGACTTTTGTGGAAAGGATCTCTACTGTGGCAAACCTCTGATAGTGGATCCAGACTCTGATGCCCCCCTACCCCCCATAAGGGGAGGGTGTAAATGATTGTATCTCTATGCGTCTTGGGAAATCCTTTCTGTTTAGGTTAGCTCGAATTACGTGGATGTTTCCCCTACATGAAGCTTACATTTGCCTCTAGCTAATGTGTGTTAAGTAGCATATTTCCCCCCTGGTCCTCCATGTCTTAGCTGCGATCTGTGTTTTCATTCTCTGTCATTTAAACGAATGGAATAGCTGACTTCTGAGGTCCTTTGCCAAACCTAGTTAAACAAACTCCCAACCTCCTTGTGAGAGTGGAGAAGGTGAACTCTCAGTCTTCTTTCAGCTTTGTGACTACAGAATGGTATAATTTAAAAAAATTAAGCCAGTTCACACACATCATTGCTACCATTTTCCTTTCTTTGAAACTGCAGTGGGATCCTTGGGCAAATCACTGCCACCATTTTCTCAATGTGCCCTTAGTAGTCCAGATGCTACAATTTAGAGATTATGTCAAATGTGGTACCTTGTTCAATAAAGGCTGTTGGAGAAGAAACTTCCAGCCCAGGGGCCAAGAGTTCTGAGATGGTTGGGAGCTCTGTCGTCCTCAACCCCTGATGATAGTTGGTCCAGAGTTTTCTTGAATACTTTGAAAGAGATGTGGGAGATGGGGGTCTCTAATCACTCCAAATGCAACTTGTTACATGTATGTATGCACAGATCTGAATGTCAAGATGCTTTTCCTAAGCATAAGTTTAAATTTGGCTCTATTCAATTCATATAGAGCACTGCTGATGTTACATATGCACCCTGCAACACCCCTGAGTGGGCAACTCAACCCAAATTAGAACAGAACTAGGACATGTTTAATGGAATAAATAAAAATTCAATAAGATATAGATAAATGTTAACTTTTGGTTTTCTAAGTTAATTTAGTTCCATAGGGATCCATATGTATTGTTTAGTGGCCCCCATTTCTATTTGGATTCTGGCCAGTGAATCAAAGATGAAGAAAACCAGCATAGTCCTCATGGAGGGGTGATGAGCAGAAAATGCAAAATGAAATGTATAGTTTGGGGCCTAGAAAATGAGGGGGTTTGGTTCTGGTGACTATTCACATTTCTTAGCACATTTTTGTTACTGTTCTATAGTGTGGATGACTCCATATGTATGGCAGGGTAGGGTGGAGATTTGGAGAGAGTAAAGGAGAATGCTTTGAAATGTAGTTGTGGAACTGAACTGAATTCATTTGACCCTACGTTTCTGAGTTACTTAGTAGCTGACCTTCATTCCTCAGGCAGGGGGATGGATGGATTGACCTCTGAGGTCACTTTCATCTCTGGAATAGGCAATCATAGACCCACTGTTCAGGAACTTGGTAGCAAAAGAACCAAGAGTATGGAAGGACTGTTGGAAAAATGGCCACTACTCTCTCCAGTCTTCAGAGATTGTGGATCCAGACTCTACCTGATGATTTCCAGTGAAGGGAGGGTATAGTCACTACTTACTCTCCTGGGAAACCCATTCTGTGTTAGGTTAGTTCTAACTGTTTGGATAGGTAGGTGGTGCAGTGGATAGAGGGCTGGGCCTGGAGTCAGGAAGATTCATTGTCTTGAGTTAAAGCTGTCTTCAGACACTTACTAAACATACTAGCTGTGTGACCCTGGGCAAGTCACTTCAACCTGTTTATCTCAGTTTCCTCATCTGTAAAATAAGCTGGAGAAGGAAATGGCAAACCACTCCATTATCTTTGCCAAGAAAACCCCGAATGGAGTCACAAAAGCTTGGACACCAATGAAATGACTAAACAATTATTTGGACACTTTCCCTGTAGATAACTTAAAATTCCCTATTTCCTGCTTAAATTTGCCTTTCGGCAATATAAGCTGAACTGAATATCATTATGTTGGCCATCTATTTCTGAGCTATGTTCGAGATTTTTTTCCTCCTTTGATTAGTGGAATAGAATACTTGACCTTTTAGGTCGCTCTGTATGCTTGTATAAGTGTGGACATTTGAATTCATTCAGCTGGATGGGCCCAGGACTAAGCTAATCCATCTGTCCTGCCCCAGCTGTAGATGTCACATTTTATAGATTATGATAAAAGTCATGTTATGTGCAACAGGGGGCATTTGGAGAAAAACCATATTGCCAGAAAATAAGGATTTCAGAGATGCTTGGGACGAGGAGCCCCCTGCCCTCTTAAAGTCATGGATGATTTTGGTCTAGACTTTCCTAGAAGTCTTCCATGAAAGTGAGGTCAGGGTCCCTACTGCTACCAATGCAGATAGTTTTATCTGTGCATAGCTCTAATGAATGTCAAAAGGGATTTCCTGACATCAAGTCTTAACTTGCCTTCCTTAAACAAACAGAGAAATCTAGAATTTCAGTGGACCAAGGATAAAGAATATCCCTCCCAAATTGACCGTGATTATGGACATAAAATACAAAATGAGTTTGTTTTCTGACATGACCAATGAGGGAATGTGCTTCACTTGACCATGAACATTTGATATGACAATGTTTTTTCTTGTTGTCCTACTATGTATGGGGATAGTGGGGAAAGATGTGGTGATTATGAAAATTAATGCCTTATACATACTTGGAGAATTGAATTGCATTCAATTGATCATTCATTTCTGAGCTATGGAGTGTGCTGGCTGGTTTCGGAGAATGCTTTTACCTCTGAAACTTGGATTCATTGAATTCACACACCACACACAAACTCGCGTGTGGTGGATTAGATAAGGTAGAAATTTGGAGCTCCTGTGATTGTTCTTCAGTGGTTTCCACCCAATCTAGCATTCATCAATAGCACCAGTTGCTATTAGCATGCATAGCTAAGAAGAGTGAGAGTATCAAAAAGAAGCAGGAATCTTTCTATCATTTCTCCAGCCGCCTTATGTGGACAATGTTCTTCATTTTGTCAGTTCTGCACAAAGAAGGATAGTGTCCATAGAGGCTACTGGCAAAGAATTTTGCAACTAAAGATGAAGAATTTGAAGGCATTGTTGGACCCAGATCACCACTTTGTCAATCCTGTTATGTTTGGGAAGAACCCAATGAGTTTCAGGTTGTTCTAGTGACTTAGACATTTCCCTCATATTCTGCTTAAATTCGCCTTTAACCAATGTGTGTTAACTTGAACTGACCATCCATTTCTCACTTTGTACTAGATTTCCCTTCTTCTGCTTCACTCAGGGCTGCATTTTGAAGTCGCTGTCCAGGCACAGATTCAATAGTAGAACACTTGCCTCCCACCTTGTGCATGAGACTAGATGAGGTTGACTCTTGGGATGGTTCAGCTTCTTGGACATAGGCTAAATGTGTACTATTTGTAAACAAGCCATACAGCATACATTGTTGCTGCCATTTTCGATTATTTGGATTTTTAGAAGGAACAAAATAATAACTAAGACCATTCTCCCCATGACTATACTCTCCATCTGCTCCAGCTGTTACATTTTATAGATTATAAAAGTCACAGCATATCTAACAGTGGCATTTGGAGAAGAACCTTTAAACCAGACACGTAGGATTTCTGAGATGTTTGGGACAATGAACTTTGACCTCTAAAACTCAAGGCATGTTTTTGTGAATGAAAGTTAATGCTTTTTATACATACTTCTGGAACTGAATTTAACCAGCCGCTGGAAGGATTTTTGTGAGGATCAAATGAGATAATACTGAAAAAAAAGTACTCAGCACATTGCCTGGCACATAATAGATGCTAAAAATGATTATTTCTTTTCCTTATTAAATTCAATTGACATTCATATTTTCAGCCCTTTTGCATATGAAACTCATACATCAGAAGAGGGAGATGGCTCACGAGAATGGGAATTTCAAAGAGAAAAAGTGATCTTTTCACTATTCCTCCATCTGCCTCACAAAGTTTTTCATTTTACAGATTCCATGCAAAGAAGATTAGTGTTCACAGAGAATGCTGGTGAAGTTCTTTGTATCTAAACAAAGAGGACTGTGGAAGGACTTTGCAGAAAAGATCTCTACCATGCCAAACCCTTGATGATTCTGGATCCAGACTCTGACCTATGACCTCCTGTGAGAAGAAAGGGTAAGTACTGCCATCTTGAGACTCATTCTGTTCTAGGCTAGCTCTATTTAGATATATTTCCCCTACATCTTGCTTAACTTTGCTAATTGATTATCATTACACTGACCATCCATTTCTGAGCTATGTTCAAGACTTTTCTTCCTTCTTTGATTAGGGGAATTGAATACTTAACCTTTCGGGAGATTCGACAAAATGAAGTTACTATACCCATCCTGAGTATGAGTTTGGATAAGATAAACCACTAGCGATTATTCAGTTTGATCCCAGGGTATTATGAGTGTTTTCCAAACGAGGTCATCTAAAACACATCATTTGCTACCATCTTCAAGAGATCAGCTGTGCAGTAGGATCATGGAAGACAACGTGCATCTCCTGCCACCATGTCCTCCATAGGCCCCAGTTGTACAGATGTCACATTTTATAGTTTATGATAAAAGTCACGTCATGTACAACAGGGGCATTTGGAGAAGAACCTTCTTGCCAGACAACATGGATTTCAGAGATACCTGGGACAAGGAGTCCAGATTTGCCTTGAAGTCTTCTGTGGAGGTAGGTAGGGTAGATTACTGCCATCTAATGTAGGTAATTAAATTTGAGCATAGCTTTGAACATCAAGACAATTTCCTGATATCAAGTGATGACGTGGATCTCTCAAATAATGGGTGAGGACCTGGATTTTGGTGAATCAAAGATGAAGAATGCCCCTCCCATCCTGACAGAGATGAGATGGGCATAAAATGTAAAATCAGTTGTGTACCTTTGGAAATGGCCAGTGAGGCAACTTGATTCACTTGACCACATCTGCTGAGCTGATTCTTAAAATAGTTGTACTGTGTGCGTGTACATGTGTGGTGAGGTTGACAAAGACAACCAAGAGATCTTTTAGCTTGATGATCCCAGGACTTCATGGGTCTTTCTTCAGCCAATGCCATGCAAAGCACATTACTCCAATTTTCCATTATTTGGCTCTGCAGTATGAACCTAAGAAGGAAAAATATTCTATCCTGCCACCATGCCCTTCATGTGCCTTAGTTGTACTGCATACAATATTTTATATGTTTTTTTTTTTTTTTTTTTTTTTTGCTTTTTGGAGGGCAATTAAGTGACTTGCCCAAGGTCACATGGCTAGTTTTTGTGTTAAGTGTCTGAGGTCAGATTTGAACTCAGGCCCTCCTGACTCCAGGGCTGGTGCTCTATTCATTGCACCACCTAGCTGCCCTCCTGTTTTATATATTGTGATGAAAGCTATATCATACAATAACAGCCCTTGGAGAAAAATCTTCTCTCCAGATAGCCGAGAGTTCAGCAATGGTTGGGACAAGGAACTCTGCCCTGACAATCCACTTTCCTTGAACATTTCCACAGTGGTGTCTGAGATCTTTACTGCCACCTCATACAGTTCTTCATACTTATGCATAGCTCTGAATGTCAAAAGAGTTTTCTTCACACCAAGCCTAAATTTGCTACCATGAAATCCACAAAGGACAAGGACTCCAGAGAACAAATGAGGAGGCATGCCACTTGAAGACTTCCTGATAGAGAGGTACAATACATAATCAGATGTCCATTTTTGGACATGATCAGTGGGGGAGGGGTTTCCTACACCTGACTTTGTACATTTGTTATGATGCTTTTCTTTTCCTTATTTTTATCATTGTGGGAGGGGGACTGGTAGGATTGAGTGGGAAGATTAAAAGAGAATGAAAGCTAATCCTTTTATATATACTTCCTCTATTGAGTTTAATTAATAGTAGCTCCTACCTCACAGGGTTGTTGTGAGTCTCAAATGAGATAATATTTGTTAAAAGAGTTTAACAGAGTGCGTGGCACACAATTGGCAATCTATAATTTTTAAACCCTTTCCCCTTCTTCCCGTCTTCTAATTCAATTCAATTGATCATTTCTCAGCTGTGTTATAGATGAGCTTAATTCTTCAGGCAGGGGGATGGATTGGTTGATCTCCGAAGTGACTTTTGTTTCTGAGCTTGGATTAGATGAGGTAGAAGCTTTGTGGAGGTCTTGCAGGCCTTTATGCCCACTATTGGACTTTTGACATTTCCACCAACTTCATTCAGTATTCGCCAACTACCAGCTACATTTAGGTATCTCAGAAGAATGAGCGTATCAATGAATACCACAACTTTTCAATTGCCTCATGTGGACAATGTTTTTCATTTTGTAGATTCTGTGTGAAGAATAGTGTCCATAGAGGATGCTGGTGATGTGTTTTGTGGCTAAACAACCAAGAGTGTGGGAGGACTTTTGTAGAAAGGATCTCTACCCTGTCAAACCTCTGACTGTGGATCCAGACTCTGACTGATGATCTCCCACAGGAAGAAGATGTAAGTACAGCTATCTTGGGATGCCCATTCTGCTTTAGGCTAGCTCTTATCTGGTGTTCCCTGCATGGAACTTAAATCTGCCTCTAATCAATACCCGCTGAATTAATATTTTTATACTAACCATCTATTTCTGACTTTGTTCAAGATTTTCCTCCTTCTGGGGAATGAAGTGCAGAGGTCACTCTCTAAGTTCAGACTTGACAACATAAAGCTAATTCCCATCCTGGCTTTTTGACTGGATAAACACCACTAAGGAGACCGTTCAGCTTCATGATCTCAGGATATGATGGGACTTTTTAAAAACAGCACCATCCAAAGCACAACATTATTCCAACTTTCCAATATTTGGCTCTGTCGTAGAAGAATAACAAAGAAAAATCCTCTCTCCTGATTTTATGCCTTCCATGTGTTTCAACTGTACCAGATACAGCATTTTATAAATTATGATAAAAGGCTGTATCATGTACAGTAGAGGCCTTTGGAAAAGAGCTTTCTCACCAGATAGCCAATAGTTAAGAGATGACCCAGAAAACCAATTCTGCTCTCACAAACTCTTTACTATGGTTGGTACAGACCTTCCTTCAACACATTCACCATGGTGTGGAAAGATCTCTACTGGTATCTAATGCAACTCATTATACTTGTTTAGAAGAGGTTTTTCTTTGTCAAGCCTAAATTTGCCTCCTAGTCTAAATGGTCTCCATGAGATCCACAGAGGATAAGGATTCTGGAGAGTAAAATATGGGGTATACTCCTCACTTCCTGGTAGAGAGGTGATGGGAGTACTAAGCACAATACGTTATGATTTGTTAGACCTGGCTGTTGAGAGAATTTCCTTCATTCGGCTTTTACATTTCTTATGATGGTTCTTTCTTTTTTAAAATCAGTTTCCTTTTTAAAATTCCTTTTATCTTGTGTGTGTATGTGTGTGGGAGGAAGCAGGGTAGAGGGTAAGATTTGGAGAGAGTAAAAGTTAATACTTTTAGACATATTTTCTGAATTAAGTTTAATTGTCGCATGTACCTCATAGGGTAGTTGTATGTATGAAGTGAGATAATATTTGTAAGAAGTACTTAGCAGGATGCCTGGCATACCCTGGCTTATTAATTGCTTATTTCCTTTTCCTCTTTTCTTTTCCTTAATTCGGTTCAATTGATCATTTCTCAGCTGAGTTGTAGCTGAGCTTCATTATTCTAGCAAGGGGATAGATTGGTTGATCTCTGAGGTCTCTTTGTTCTCTGAGATTGGAAATCATAGAACCCTACTGTGTGTTGGATTGGATTTTGAGGTAAAAACTGTGCGAGATATTGTGGGCCTGCGTTTGTATGTTTGGACTTTTGCTGTTTGCGTCAATTTCGTGAAACACTCACAATGCCTTAAGCTAGATTTGACTGCCTCGGAAGAATAGGACACCAAAGAGAAAAGCAATCATCTTGCAATCATTCTTTCAGTTGCCTCATATGAACAAAGTCCTTCATTTTCTAAATTCTGTACAAAGATGAATATACATAGAGGCTATCAGCCAACAACTCTGCAGCTAAACGACCACGAATACACAGGCACTGCTGGACACAGATCACTGCCCTATCAATTCCATCACGAATGTGGATTGATATTTTGTGAGAGGAAAGCCCAAGTATGGCCATCTTGGGGAGCCCATTCTGTCTGAGGCTGGCTCTAATTATGAGGACATTTTCCCTCTATTCAGCTTAGATTTTCCTCTAACCAATAAATGCTGAATTGAAAACCTTCCAGGTAACCATCCATTTCTAAGACATGTTATAGATTTTCTTCCTCCTTATTTTAAGGGAATAGAATAGCTGTCCTCTGAGGTCACTCTCTCCATGCTGAGATTCAACAACAGATAAAACTAATTCTCATCCTGGTTGTGAGGTGGGATAAAGACAATTCTCAGACATCTTTCAGTCTGACAATTACAAATATTAAGTGTTTTTTCAAGTAACACCATCCAATGCACACCAACCACTGCTACAAAAATTTTCAACTCTTGGCTCTGCAGGAGGAAGATAATGAAAACAAACATATCTGCCTGTGACCACACCCTCCATCTGCCCCAGCTGTACAGATGTTACATTTTATAGATTGTGATAAAAGTAACATCATGTGCAACAGTGGCATTTGGAGATTAATCTTCTGGCCAAAAACCCCCAGGATTTCAGAAGTGCTTGGGACAAGGAGCTCTGAAATCTCGGCCATAAGGAGATCTGATTCATTGACCACATACATTTGTTATGATAGTTTTTACTATTACTGTTTTCTTATTGTTGTACAATCTCACCTCTGAAACTGGAAGTCTTAGAACCATTATGGTGTGGTGGATTCGATAAACTGAACACTAGTGGAGATCATGTAGGCCTGCGTTTCCAAGACTGGCCTCTTATCAACTTCATGAAGCACTCTCAATCATGCCAGATAGACCTGGGTGGCTCAGAAGAATAAGCTACCGAAGAGAAAAGCAATGATCTTTCCACCATAACTCCAACCATCTCATATGGGCGATGTTCTTCATTTTGTAAATTTTGTAGAAAGAAACCGTTGGTTAAGAACTTTGGAACTAAACCACCACGAATACCAAGGCACTGTCAGGAACAAATTATGACCCTACTGTTCCCATGAGGATCAGCTCCAGAACTGATGAGAGGAGAAGCCGAGTACTGCTATCTCAGGAAACCTGTTCTGTTTCATGTTAGCTCTAATTATGTGGATATTTTCCCTATATCCAGCTTAAATTTGTCTCTAACCAACAGATGCTGGGCTGCAAATCATCCAATAGACCACTCATTTGTAAGCTTTCTTCTAGCTTTTTTTCCTTTCTCCATTGTCTTTGAGGGGTATGGAATAGCTATCATCTAAGGGTGTTCTGCAGGCTGAAATTAGACAGCATAAAACTAACTCCAGTCATGGGTGGGAGGTCTTTCAGCTTGGTAATCAGAGATACTAAGGGTTTTTCCCCACCAATGCCACCCAAAGAACACCATTACAACCATTTTCTATACTTAACTCTGCAGTAGAAGGATAAAAATGAAAAACCCCATCTATCCTGGCACCATGACCTCCTTGTGCCTCAGTTGTACCAGATGCAACATATATTGTTGTCATAAAAGTGTTATATACAACAGTGGCTCTTGGGGAAGAACTTCAGCCAGGTAGCAGAGTTCAGAGATAGTTTGGACAAGGAACTTTCCCCTTTCAAGCCTCTGATAATTGTTGGTCCAGACTTTGCCCCAGCACTTTCATGGTTTCCAACTTGTGTTGAAAGGGGTCACTATTGCCACCTAATATAGCTCATTATATCTGTGCATTGCTCTGAATGTCAGGAGGGTTTTCTTGACATCCAGCCTAATTTTCCTCCATGAAATCCACACAGAGAAGAGGGATTCCAGAGGATAAAAGATGAAGCATGCCAATTGTTTCATGATAGAGAGGTGATAGGCATACAATGCACAACGAGTTGTGCATTTTTGGACCTGGCCAAAGAGGGGATTTACTTAAACTATCATTCTACATTTGTCATGATAGTTTTCTTTTTTCTTGCTTCTTTTTTAAATCATTTTTTGATAGAGGTAGGGGTGGTTAAAGGGGAAGATTTACAGAAAGTTAAACAATGCTTTTTATATACTTTATGAATTGAGTTCAGTTATAGTATTTGTAAAAAGTGTTTAGAATATCTAGTGCAGAGTTGACAATCTGTTTCACTTTCCCTTGCCTCCCTTCCACAAATTCAATTCAACTGATCATTTGCTACCCAACTATATTCTCGCTGAGCTCCATTCTTGAGGCAGGGGTATGGATCAGTTGATCTCTGAGGTCTTTGAAATTGGAAATCAGAACCATTATTGTGTGGTAAAATTGTTGAAATGTAACTATTAGAGATCTTGCAGAAGACCTGTGTAATGATATTTCTTTTTTTTTTAAGCAATCGGGGTTAAGTAACTTACTCAAGATTACACAGCCAGTTATTTCTGGGTGTGGTGCTAAGTATCTGAGCCCAGATTTGATCCCCAGATCATCTGGACACTGGAGCTGGTGCTCTTACTCGCTGAGCCACCTGGCCGCCCCATGTGTGTAATGATATTTCAACCATTTCTTCAGCCACCTTATGTGGACAATGTCTTCTTTGTAAATTCAGTGCAAAGATGAATTGTATAGAGAGGCTGGTGGTCAAGCATTTGGTAGCTAGATGGCCATAAATATGGAGGCACTGTTGGACATGGATTATTACCCTATTAATTCCCTGGTGACTATGGATTGATATTCTGTGAGAAAAGGGACTTTAAGTACTGTCATGTTAGGAAACCCATTCTGTTTGATACTGGCTCTAATCATGTGGCCATTTTCCCTACAGTCAGCTGAAGTTTACCTGTAATACACTCTGAATTGCAAAGCTTCCAGGTGACCATCCATTTCTGAATTATATTGTAGATTTTCCTTCCTCCCTCTGGAATCGCTGTCTTCTGAGGTCATTGTCCAGACTGAGGTTCAGAAATGTTTATTAAGCTCATTCCCCACCTGGGGGTAAGGATGGACAAGAAAAACTGTCCAGAGAAGTGGCAGCTTGGTGATTCCAGCATATTATGGTTTTGCTTTTCAACCAATACCATCCAAAGCACACCGTTACAACACTTTTTCATTATTTGGTTCTGCATTAGGAGAAATTAGGCTTTGCATTAGGCAAAGCCATCTACCTTCCCACCATGCCCTCCGTGTGCCTCAGTTGTACCAGATACAACATTTTATATATAGTGATAGAAGTTGTACCTAGTACAACCAGGGCTCTTGGAGAAGAGCCTTTCTTCCAGTGCCAACTGAGGCAAGGAAGCATTCCCTCTCAATCAATGCCATGATGATTTGGGGTCCAAATTTTCCTTGAACATTTCCATGGTAGTGTTGAAGGGCATCTCTCCTGTCTCCTAATGCAGTTCATTATACTGGTGCGTTGCTCTGAATGTCACATGGGTTTTCCTGACATCAAGTCTAAGTTAACTTCCAAGAAATCCA
The DNA here is from genome assembly GCF_028583685.1 of Petaurus breviceps papuanus. NCBI lineage: Eukaryota > Metazoa > Chordata > Mammalia > Diprotodontia > Petauridae > Petaurus > Petaurus breviceps. Next base: position 1,413,344 of record NW_027187270.1, read on the forward strand.
CAGAGCACCAGGTTTCCAGAGGGTAAAAAATGACTCATGCCCCTTGATTAATGACAGAGACGTGATGGGCATGAAATACAAAATGAGTCGTTCATTTCTGGACATAGCCAATGCAGGAATTTGCTTCACTTGACCATGTGCCTTCGTTATGATGGTTTTCTTTTTTTAATGGCTGTATTGTATGTGTTTGTGTCTAGACTGAGGAGTCTGATTTAGAGAGAGTGAAAATAACGAGAAGTAAGGAGCGTCTACCTGGCAGGATGGTCATGAGTATCAAATGAGTTTATCACTGTGTCTTGCAAATAGTACGTGCTGCAAAAATTATTATTCCCTCCCCCATTACTTCTTTTTCCTTAGTTCAATTCAATTGATCATTCACTTCACAGTTAGGTTCTTAATGAGATTCATTTTTCAGGCAGGGTTGCTTGACTTCCGAGGTCCCCTTGGTTTCTGGGTTTTGAAATCATAGCAGCCCTACTCTGATGAATTAGAGGATGTAAATCCTCTTGGGTATGTTGTAGCCCTGTGTTCTCATCATTGTACTTTTGTGGTTTTTACCACCTTCATCTAGCACTCACCTGTACTGTCCACTGCAACTGTATGTCCCAGAAGAATGAGCACATTTAAGAGAAGAGTAATAATCAACTACCCATTCCTCCACTTACATCACATGGACAATGTTCTTCATTTTATAGATTCTGCGCAAAGAAGAATACCACCCATGAAGAATGTTGGTAAAATGCTTTGTTGTTAAACAACTAAGGATGTGGAAAGATGTTTGGAGAAACCCTGGTGACAATGGATACACACCCTGACTGATGTCTCAGACCCCCTTGAGCTGAGGGTGTAAGTACTACCTTCTTAGGAAACCCATTCTTCTGTTTCGGGTTAGCGGCTCTAATTTTTGGGATATGTTTCCATCATGTAACTTAAAATTGCTTCTAACCAATATATACAATACATGTTTTGTCTCTTTACATTGATTATCCATTTTTTACTTTAGTCAAGATTTTCCTCCTTTTCCTTCTTCATTTAGGGGTATGGAAAAATTTATCTCTGAGTTCATTTCCACCATTGTATCGACAACATGAAATTTACTTCCATGATGAGGTGGAAAAAAGACAACTCAGATCTTTCAGCTTGGTGATCACAGGTGATTATTTTAAATTTTTCAGTCAATCCCATCCAAAGCAGACCATTACTACCATTTTCCATTATTCAATTCTCCAGTAGGAGCACAAAGAAAAATCATCTAATCCTCCCACCATAACCTTCATTGTGCCTCAGTTGTACCAGATACAATATTTTATATATTGTGATAAAAGTTGCATCTTGTACAGCCGTGGCTCTTGGAGAAGAACCTTTCTGCCAGACAGCCAGTAGTTCAGTGCTGGTCAGGACAAGGAACCCTGCCCTGTCAATGCCTGGATGATTTCTGATCCAGATTTTCCTTGAACATTTCCATGTTGTGTTGGAAGGGGATCTCTACTGCCACCAAATGCAGCTCATTATACTGGTGCACTGTTCTGAATGCCAAGATGGTTTTCTTGATATAAAGCTTAAATTTGCCTCCATGAAAGCCACACAGAGGACAAGGTTTCCAGAGAGAGGATAAAATTTGAAGCATGCTCCTTATTTCTTCATATAGAAGTAATGGATAAGAATGCACAAGTTGTGAATTTTTGGACACGGCTGGTGAGGGGATTTGCTTCATTGGATTTTGTATGTTTGTTATGATCATTTTCTTTTTTTGTTTTTTAATCGTTATTTCTTTTTCAATCGTTTCTTTTATCATCTGTGTTGCCGGGGTGGATGCCACTAAGGGGAAGGTTTGAAGAGAGTGAAAGTTAATGCTTTTTTTACATACTTCCTGAACTGAGTTCAATTAATAGAAGTATCTACCTTATAAGGTGATTGTGAGGATCAAATGAGGCATACAGGTGGGAATCTTTAATTGCTTATTCCCTTCCTATCTTTCTTCCATAATTCAATTCAATAGATGGTAGGGAGATGGACTGGTTGATCTCGGAGGTCCCTTTGGTATCTGAGATTGGAAATCAGAACCACTATTGGGTGGTAGATGAGATGAAGAAAAAACACGTGGGAGATCTTATAGGTCCATGTCCCCATGACTTGAATTTGTTTCCACCAACTTCACCCAGCACTCTGCAGTATTGTAAGCTACAATTAAGTAGCTCCAAAGAATGAGCATATCAAAGAGAAAAGCAATGCTCTTTCCTTCACTCCTCCAGCTGCCTCATGTGGACCATGTTCTTTTCTTTTGTAAATGATGTATAAAGAATAGTATCGAGTGAGGCTGTTGGTCAAGAGCTTTGCAGATAAATATGAATAATATGAATAAGGAGGGGTGGCCAGGTGGCACAGTAAGAGCGCCAGCCCCGGTGTCGGGAGACCTGGGATCGGTTCCGGCCTCAGATACTTGGCACACACACACAAAAATAACTGGCTGTGTAACCTTGAGCAAGTTACTTGACCCCAATTGCTTAAAAAAAAAACAAATATGAATAAGGAAGTAGATCACCATTTCATCAAGTCTGGTGAACTATGGATTGATATTCTGTGAGAAGAGCGGCCTTAAGTACTGTCATGTTAGGAAACCCATTCTGTTTGATACTGGCTCTAATCATGTGGCCATTTTCCCTACAGTCAGCTGAAGTTTACCTGTAATACACTCTGAATTGCAAAGCTTCCAGGTGATCATCCATTTCTGAATTATATTGTAGATTTTACTTCCTCCTTCTGGAATTGCTGTCTTCTGAGGTCATTCTCCAGACTTAGGTTCAGAAATGTTTATTAAGCTCATTCCCATCCTGGGGGTAAGGATGGACAAGGAAAACTGTCCAGAGAAGTGGCAGCTTGGTGATTCCAGCATATTATGGTTTTGCTTTTCAACCAATACCATCCAAAGCACACCATTACCACACTTTTCCATTATTTGGTTCTGCATTAGGAGCACAACAATGCAAAGCCATCTACCTTCCCACCATGCCCTCTGTGTGCCTCAGTTGTACCAGATACAACATTTTATATATAGTGATAGAAGTTGCACCTAGTACAACCAGGGCTCTTGGGAGAAGAGCCTTTCTGCCAGTGCCAACTGAGGCAAGGAAGCATTCCCTCTCAATCAATGCCATGATGATTTGGGGTCCAGATTTTCCTTGAACATTTCCATGGTAGTGTTGAAGGGCATCTCTTCTGTCTCCTAATGCAGTTCATTATACTGGTGCGTTGCTCTGAATGTCACATGGGTTTTCCTGACATCAAGTCTAAGTTAACTTCCAAGAAATCCACAGAGCACCAGGATTCCAGAGGGTAAAAAATGACTCATGCCCCTTGATTAATGACAGAGATGTGATGGACATGAAATATAAAATGAGTTGTTCATTTCTGGACATAGCCAATGCAGGAATTTGTTTCACTTGACCATGTGCATTTGCTATGATGGGTTTTTTTTAAATGGTTGCATTGTATGTGTGTGTCTAGACTGAGGAGTCTGATTTAGAGTGAAAGTGAATGCTTTTTTACATACTTCTTGAATTGAGTTTAATTAGCTGAAACCAAAAATGCTAAATTGAATGAAAACCTTCAAATCGACCATCTATTTCTAAGGCATGTTCTAGGCTTTCCTCCTCCTTTTAGAGGAATGGAATGGCAGTCATCTGAGGTTACTCTGCAGGTTGAGATGTGATAACTAATTCTCATCCCGAGGTGATGTCTGATAAGAAAAACTCAAGAGTTCTTAGAGTTTGGTGATCTCAGGCTATATTGTGTTTTTTTTTAAGCTGAAGCCATCTAAACCACACTATTGCTACAATTTTCAAGTGGTTGGCTTTGCCACAGGGAGCATGACTAAAGCTAACTCATTTATCTTGTCACTATGCCCTCCACCACCTGCCCCTGTTGTACAAATGTGATATTTTAGAGATTGTGATACTGTAGTTACATCTTTTGCAGCAGTGATATTTGGAAATGAACCTTCCAGCCACACATTCAGGATTTCAGAGATGCTTAGGATAAGGAAGGCTATGATTGGGTGGATCAGATTAACAAACGTATCAAAGAGAAAAGCAATGATCTTTCAACCATTACTCTCACTGCTTCATATGGACAATGTTCCTCATTTTGTAAATTTAGTACAAAGACAAATAATATCTATGGAAAGTGTTGCGGGGCAACTAGGTGGTGCAGTGAATAGAGCGCTGACCCTGGAGTTAGGAGGACCTGAATTCAAATCTGGCCTCAGACATTTAACACTTACTAGCCGTGTGACCTTGGGCAAGTCACTTAACCCCAATTGCCCTGCCTTCCCCCCTCCAAAAAGAAAAAAAAAGTGTTGGGCAGGAACTTTTCACTAAACCAGGGGTGGGGAACCTGCAACCTCAAGGTCACATGCAGCCCTCTAGGTCCTCAAGTGCAGTCCTTTGACAGAATCTAAACTTCCCAAAACAAATCTCCTTCATAAAAGGATCTGTTCTGTAAAACTTGGACTCAGTCAAAAGGCTGTACCCACGGACTTAGAAAGCCACAAGTTCCCTACCCCTGCAGTAAACAATCGTGGATATTTGGGCACTGTAGGACAGGGATGTGGATCAGTATTCTATGAGAGGAGAGCCTAAGTACTGCCATCTTGGGAAACCCATTCTGTCAGAGGCTGGCTCTGATTATGTAGACATTTTCCCTCCATTTACATTAAAATTTCCTCTAACCAATCTTCCAAATGAGCATCCATTTCTGAGCCATGGTCTATATTGCCTTCTTTTAAGTTGATGGAATAGCTGTCCTCTGAGGTCACAGGCCAGGCTGAGATTTGCCAACACAAAAGTAATTCCCATCCTGGGAGTGAGATTAGTTAAGGATGTGGTGTGGTGATCACAGCATATTACAGTTTTGTTTTTACAACTAAGGATATCCAACACTATTAGAACTATTTTAACTTACGTGGCTCTACATGTAGTAGGAGGGTAACAATGAAAAATCTGCTGTCCTGCCCCCATACCCTTCATATGTCCCATTTGTACTAGATACAACATTTTATATAGAGTTGGAAAAGTTGTATCATGTATAATAGTGGGCCTTGGAGCAGAAACTACTAGCCAGATAGCCAAGATTTCAGGAATGGTTCAGACAAGGAACTCTTCCCTTGTCCAACTCCTGTGGAGTGGTGGTGTTCCAGACTTTTCTTGAACATTTCTGTGGTAGTGATGAGGGGACACCTACTGCCATGTAATGAAGCTCATTATAGTTGTATACAATTCGCAATGTCAAGAGGTTTTTCTGTATTCTATGAAATCCACACAGACAACAGGGATTCCAGAGGATAATATGCTTTGCTTCCCAGAAGAGATGTAATACCTGTCAAATATAAAATACATGTGCATTTTTGCACACGGCTGTTGAGGGGATTTACTTCTTCCGACCATGCACATTTATTTGTTAGGATTTTTTTTCTTTTTCTTATCATTGTACAGTGTGTTCGTCAGTGGGTATGTTTTAAAGGGGAGAATTGGACAGCATAAAAATTTTTCCCTTTTTATATACTTCCTGAACTGAGTTTAATTTATAGTAGTCTCTACCTGACAAGGTTAATGTAATCAAATGAATAATAATCAAATGACTCTATGTGGTCAGTTATTCTGTATTCCCATATTATATTTTCTTTCTCCTTTTAGAGGAATGAAATCTTTGTCCTCTGAGGTCACTCCATACTGAGATTCAAAAATATAAGGCTAATTCCTATACTGAGTGATCCAAAGCATACCCATTGCTACAATTTTCAAATGGTTGACTCTGGATGAGTATGACTAAGCCAGTCCATCTATACTATCATTTCCTCCATCTGCCCCTGTTGTACAGATGTTACATTTTGTGTATTGTGATAAAATAGTCCCATCATGTGCAACAGTGGCATTTGGAGATGAATCATCAATCAATCAGGATTCCCATATCCCCCCCCCCCAAAAAAAAGAACGTCCTTTAGTATTATAAGGTATAACTGGGTGGTTCACAAGAATGAATATACCAAAGAAAAAAGGAATGATTTTTCTACTGTTCCTCCAGTTGCCTCATGTGGATAAAGTTCTTCATTTTGTAAATTCTATAAAAAGAAGAACAGTATCCATAGAGGCTGTTGGTGAAGAACTTTGCCATTAAACATCCACTGTTGGATACAGATCACTACCCTCTAAATTCCTTGGTTAAGTACTGCCATCTTGGGAAACTCATTCTGTTTGCAGCTGGCTTTAATTATGTGGATATTTTTCCTTCGTTATCTTAAATTTACCTCTAACCAACACATGTTGCATTGAAAACCTTCTAAATGATTGTATGTTTCTGAACTACGTTCTAGATTTTCTTCCTTCACCTTCTTTAAGGTTGATGGAATAGCTGTCCTCTGAAGTCTCTGCATACTGAAATTTGACAGTGCAAAAATCATTCTTATCCTTGGTGTGAGCTGAATGAGGAAAACTCTCAGATCTTATAGCTTCTTGATTCTAGGCTATTACATTGTTGTTTTTCCCCACTAATACCATTCAAATTACACCACTGGTATACTTTTGAAATGATTAACTTTGTAGAAGTAGCCTAAGATCACATTTCTTCTGCCATTATGTTCTCCACTTGCCCTTGTTGTACAAATGTGACATTTTATAAAATGTGATAAAATAGTCACATACTGTGCAACAGGGGTGTTTGGAGAAGGGCCTTTCTGCCAAACAACCAGGAATTCAGAAATGGTTGGAATAAGGAGCTCTACCCTCTGAAACCGGGGTAATTTTTGGTCTAGACTTTCCTCAAAATCTTCTTTGGTGGTAGTGTAGGGATCCCTACTGCCACTTAATGCTGATAATTATTCTTGTATACACTTCTGAATGGCATGAGGGTTCTTCTGATGTCAAGTCTCAGTTTGGCTATCTTAAATACATGGAGAGGACCCAGATTTCCCAGGACCAAAGATGAACAATGCTAACTCTGACCCCAATGGAGATGTGATGAGTATCAAGAAAAAAATGAGTTGCATATTTTTTGACATGGCCAATGAGAGGACTTGCTTCATTTGACTATTCACATTTTCTATAGTGATTTTTAAAGATTTACTGTCCAATGTGTGTAGGCACATGTATATTTCTGAGGGGTGGGAGAGTTAAGGGAAAAGATTTAGAGAGAATGAAAGTTAATACTTTTAGACATAGTTCCTGTATTGAGTTTAAATGATAGTCAACTCTACCTGGCAGTGTTGTTGTAAGGATCAAATGAGTTAATATGTGTAAAAAAACGTTGTCTGGGAAACACTAGTTGCTACATAAATGCTTATGCATTTCCTTCCCCTACCCTTTCTCAGCTATGCTATCAATGAGCTTCATTCTTCAGGCAAAGAAATAATAGATAGGTTGACCTTAGAGGTCCCTTTGGTTGCTGAGACTGGATATCATAGCAGACCTACTCTGTGGTGTATTAAAGGAGGTAATCACTCTTAGAGATCTGATAGGGCTCTGTTCCCATAATTATACTTTTGGGATATTTACCAACTTCATCTACTTCTCATGAATACTGCATATTACAGTTGTGGGTCTCAGAAGAATAAACGTAAGAGTAAAGCAATGTTCTTCTAAGCTTTCTGCCAGTTGAATCATGTGACCACTGTTCTTCATTTTGTAGATTCTGCTCAAAGATGCCTGAGTACTGGTAAAGTGCTTTGTAGCTAAAAAACCATGAATGTGGAAGGACTTTGGCAGAAAGACTTCTATCTACCCAACGAAACCAGCAATGATGGTCCCAACATATTATGGATTTGTTTTTCAAACAATGCCATCCAAAGCACACCATTAATACCATTTTCCAGTATTTGTCTCTGCATTAGGAGCGTAACGGTGAAGAATCATCTGTTCTGCAACCATGCCCTCCGTGTGCCTCAGTTGTACCTGATACAACATTTTATACAACATGAAGAAAGTTGTATTAAGTACAATGGTGGCTCTTGGAGAAAAACCTTGCAGCCGAATAGCCAAGACTTCAGAGATGGCCAGGACAAGGAACTAACTCTGCCCTTTCAATCCCTTGAAGACTGCTTTTTCCGGAATTTCCTTGAACATTTCTATGGCAGTGTGGTAAGCCACTATATAAAGGCAGCTCATCATACTGTGCGTGACTTAATGTCAAGAGGGTATTCTTCACATCAAGTCTAAATATACCTCTATGAAATCCAAAGAGAAGACAAATATTCTAGTGAATAAAAGATAAAGCATGTCCCTAGCTTTTTTATGGAAAGGTGATGGATGTACAAAGGGTTATAAATTTCTGGACAAGGCCAGTGAGTGGATTTGCTTCATTTGACCATGCATGTTTGTTATGCTGATTTTTCCTTATTTTTTTTTTTAGGTGTGTGTGTGTGTATGTGCGTGCGTGTGTGTGCGTGTGCGCACTCTCACATGCACCTGTCTGGGATGAGGGAGGTGAGGGGGAAGATTTAGAAAGAATGAAAGTTAATGCTTTTTGGCATACTTTTTGAATTGAATTTAATTAATAGTACCCTCTACCACCTTACAGGTGTTGTGAGGATTAAATGAAAACACTTAGCTTTGTGCCTAGCAGAGAGTAGAGGCTTTACAAATTCTCATTTATTCCATTCAGTTCTGTTAACCATTCATTTCTTAGCTATGTTATAAATGAGCTTAATTAATTAATTTATTATTCAGGTTCTTGTTAACCACTACTTTGTGCTTGGTTAGATAAGGTAGAAACTGTTGGAAAAACTTGTCGGCCTGTTTTCTCATGATTGGACTTTTGTTTGGTCCACCAGCTTCATCCAGCAGTCCATAGTATTCCAAGCTTACAGTTGAGTATCTCAGAGTATATAGGAAGAAAAAAATGATAATTTCACCATTCTTCCAGAGGCTTCATGTAGATAATATTTTTTACTTTGCAGATTCTGCCGAAAGAAGATTAGTGTCCACAGAAAATGTTGATAAAAGTGTTTTGTAGCTAAACAACAAGAGTGTGAAAGAACTTTTTGCCCAAAAGATCTCTACCTTATGAAACCCCTGATGATTTTGGATTTAGAAGCTGAGGGATAACTGCCAATGAAAGAAGGGTGTAAGTATCCTGGGAACTATAATGGGAATGTAAAGGGGGAATGTAAATTTAAGATATTCCCTGCCCCTAGGACATTTGATAGGCTTAAGTACACCTGCAGCCTGTGGTGGGAGGTTTGTTTTTCAGGAGATACTTTGTGATTGGGCAGTGGGTCTCAAGAAGGTTGTTACATTCTCTGAGCCAGGAGAAGGCTATATAATCACTGATGTGAGGCTTTGTTTTGGGGATCACTTTGAGAAGTTGTATGTGATTTGACCAGACGAGACTCTGGGCAGCCATTGAGAGCCTCTTGGATTTGAAAAAAACCCAGATGTTGATGCTTCCCTCTCTGGTAACTGACTAGGTATGGATGTAATGGTTGGACAGTTGGAGGTCTGTCTGCTTGATCTGTTTGTTTCTCTGTCTTGTAATTTCTGCTTGTAACCTCTGTATACTCTGAAGTTCAGGGTGCTGACTTTTTCCCCTGAACTAGGTAAATGATATGTTTGATTGATTAAAGTGAGATTGTTAACCCACTTTGAGTTGCATTCCTTCAGAAAAGCAAATCTAAGAACCTGTGTTGGCAGCCATCCTGGGGATGCTGGGGTGCTTGTTGCTACAGGAACCTCATTGGTTTTTAGGCTGGCTCTAATTATTTTGACATTTTCCCAGTATATAAGATAAATTTGCCTCTAACCAAAACATACGGAATTGAATATTTCTACAATGACAATCCAGTCTTGATTTTGATATTTCTCCTCTTTCATTTAGGGGAATGGAACTGCTGGCCTCTGAAAGTCACTTTCCATGAGATCATCAATATAAAAATAATTCCCATCCTGAGTATGAGCCTAGGTAAGGACTGCTCTCAAAGATCTTTCAGCTTAACGACACCAGCATATTATGGCTTTATTGTTCAACCATCACCATCCAAAACACACCATTAATTCCATTTTCCATTATTTGTCTCTACAGTAAGAGCATTACAGTAAGAAATAATCCATCTTGCCACCATGGCCTCTATGTGCCTCAGTTGTACCTGATACAATATTTTGTATATTGGCATAAAAGTTGTATTATGTACAATAGCGGCTCTTGGAGAAAAACCTTCTTGCCAGATTGCCAAGAATTTATATATTGTTGGCAAAAGGAACTGTGCCCTCTCCAACTTCTGATGATTGGTGGTCCAGATTTTCCTTAAAACATTTCCATGCTATCATGGAGGGCTTCTCTATTGCCCACCTAATGAAGATCACTATATTTGTGCATGACTCAAGAAGGTTTTCAGGACATCAAACCCAAATTTGCCTCCATGAAATCCATAAAATGAGGATTCCAGAGGATAAAAGATGGCATGTCCTTTTTTACCCAATGGCCAGGTAATGGATGTATGATGCACAATGATTTTTAGACATGGCCACTGGAGTCATTTGGTTCACTTGACCATGCAGATTTCCTATGAAGGTGTTCTTTTTTCATGGTTGTACTGTGTTTGTAGGTGGGCTGGGATGTGGGTGAAGATGTAGAGAGAATTAAAGTTAATTCTTTTATACATATTTCCTGAATTGAGTTTAATTAATAGTATGCTCTACTTGGCAGGGTGGCTGTAAGAATCGAGATAATTTGTGTAAAACACAATTAGCACAACGTCTGGCAAATAGTAGGCTCTACACAAATGCTAATTATTCCCTTTCTTTCCCCCTTCTCTTCCTTCAGTTAAATTTAACTGACCACTCAGGGTCTCAGAAGAACGAGTATATCAAAGAGAAAAACAAATATTTTCTGACCATTATTCCAGTTGCTTTATTTGGACGCTGTTCTTCCTTTTGTAGATTCTGTCAAAATAAGACCTGTGTCCATAGAGACGGTTGTTAAAATGCTTTGTAAAAGCTAAACAACTATGAATGTGGAAGGGCTTTCCAGAAAAGATATCCACCAACCCCCGATGATTTTGGATTCAGACTCTGACTGATGACCTCTCATAAATGTAAGTACTGCCATCTTGGGAACCCATTCTGTCTTAAGCTAGCTCTAATTATTTGGATATTTTCCCAGCATGTAACAAATTTGCCTCTAACCAGTCCATGCTGACCTGAATCGCTTTACAATGACTATCCATTTCTGACCCTAACATTTTTCTCCTCCATTTAGGGGAATGGAATAGCTGACCTCTGAGGTCACTCGCCACACAGGGAATACACAACAAAAAGCCCCATCCTGGGTGTGAGGTCGGAGAAGGATAATCCTCCCGAGATCTTTCAGCCTCGTGATCCCAGCATATTCAAGTTTTGGTTTATTACCAACACCAGTGAAAGCACACCATTACTATCATTTTCCATTAGCTGGTGCTACATAAAAATAATCGTCTATCCTTCCATGATGCCCTTTCATGTGCCTCATTTGTACCTAATACAACATTTTGTATAATGCAGTGAAAGTTGTATTATGTACAAGAGTGGCTCTTGGAGAAAAACCTTCTCTCCAGATAGTCAAGACTTCAGAGATGGTTGGGACAAGGAACTGTGCCCACCCTAATCCCGATGACTGTTGATCCAGACTTTCCTTTAACATTTTTATGTTGGCTTAGTAATCGGTCCCCTCTGCCACCAAGTGCAGCTCATTATTCTTGTGTATGACTTGGAATGTCAAAAGGGTATTTTTTTATATTGAGTCTAAATCTGCCTCTGTGAAACCCACACAGAAGCCCAGCTTTCATTCTAGAGGATGAAAGATGAAGCATGCCTGCCCACCCCCTCCTAACAGAGAGGTGATAGGCAGATGAGCCTCGGAACTTGTGAAGTGTTGGGTAAAGTTGGTGAGTATATTGGCTTCACTTGACCATACACATTTGTTATGATGCTTTCCTTTTTCTTTTTTAAATTTTTGTGCTATGAGTGTTTGTGCATGGGTGGGTTGACAGGGAAGATTCAGAGTGAAAGTTAATGGTTTTTTTTTACATATTTCCTGAATTGAGTTTAATTAATTGTATGCTCTACTTGGCAGGGTGGCTGTGAAAATCGAATGAGATAATATATGTAAAACATATCACTGTGCCTGGCAAATAGTAGGAGCCATATAAATGTTTATTTATTCCTTTTACATAGCCCTTCTCTTCCCTAAATTCAGATGACCATTTCTCAGCTATGTTCTCTGTGAGTTTCATTCTTCCTGCAGGGGGATGGATTGGTGGATCTCTGAGGTCCCTTTGGTCTCAGAGATTGGAAATTAAAGCAGTCCTACCTTCCTGCAATTGGATTGTGCTTTTTACCATCTTCAACCAGCACTCATGAGTGATGCCAGCTATAATTGTTTATCTTGTCTCTGAAAAATGAGCATATCAAAAAGAAAATCAGTGATCTCGTAAATAATCTGCCAGTAACCTCATGGGAATACGGTTAATTTTCTAGATTGTATTCAAAGAAGATTAGGGTCCACAAAGAATGTTGGTAAAGTGCTTTGTAGCTAAAATAATGAAGGGTGGGTAAAGGCTTTAGCAGAAAGAATCTCTGCCTTAGAAAACCCCTAATGCTTTTGGATCTAGACTGATCTCCTGTGAGATTAGGGTGAAAGTACTTCCATCTTGGAAAACTTACTCTGCTTTAGGCTAGCTCTTAATTATTTGGATATTTTCCTATAGCATTGTAACTTCAATTTGTCTCTAACCAATACATGCTGAATTGAATAACTTTATATTGACCATCCATTTCTGACTTTTTTTTGACATTTTCCTCCTTCTCTTTCTTCATTTAGGGGAATGGAATAGTTGACCTCTGAGGTCACTTTCCAGACACAGAATTGATAACATAAAGCTAATTCCCATCCTGTGTGTGAGGTTGGATATCGACAATTCTCAGATCTTTCTGCTTGTTGATCCCAGCATATTATGGCATTGTTTTTCAAATAATGTCATCCAAACCACACCATTGTTAACATTTTCTTTTATTTAGTTCTGTATTAGGAGCACAACAATGAAATACCATCTTCTCCTTCAGCCACGAACTCCATGTGCCTCAGTTGTACCTGGTATCACATTTTATATTACTATAAAAGTGGTGTCATGTACAATTGTGACCCTTGGAGAAGAACCTTCTAGAAAGATTGCCAAGACTTCAGATAACTGAGACAACGAACTGTACTTTCTCCAACAACTGATGATTATTGGTCCTTACTTTATTTGATCCTTTCTCCATGGTGGTGTTGTGAGAGGAGATCTCCATTGCTAACTAATGAAACTCATTATTATTGTGTAATACTCTTCATGTCACAAAGGTTTTCATGATATTAATACTAAATTTGTTTCCATGAAATCCACACATAGGAGGATTCCAGAGGGTAATGGATGAAGCATGCCCCATGCTTCCTGAAGGAGAGATGATAGGTGTACAAAGCATGAGGAGTTGGGAAATTTTGGGAAATGGCCAGGGAGGGGATTTGCTTTATTTGACCACATACATTTGTTATGATGATTTACTTTTTCTTTTTTAATCTTTGTACAATATGTGTTTGTGTATGGGCAGGTTGAGATGGAAGATTTGGATAGAATGAAAGTAATGCTTTTTACCTCACTCCTGAATTGAGTTTAATAGTGTGTTCTACTTGGTAGGGTGTTTGTGAGGACCTAATGAGATAATATGTATAAAATATGCTTAGCACAGTGCCTGGCAAATAATAGGAGCCATATAAATGCTTTTTTATTTCCTTCCTATACTCCATCTCTTTCCTTTTTGATTCAACTGACCATTCATTTCTCAGCCATGTTGTAAATGAGATTCATTCTTCCTGCAGGGGTACAGATTGGTTGACATCTTGAGGCCCCTTTGAACTCTGAGATTGGAAATCATAGAACCTCTACTGTGTAGTAGATTAGATAAGGTAAATACTCTTGAGGCCTTATATTGAGGTATTCCCATGAATGAACTTTTGTTCTTTCCATAAATTCGCCCAGTATTCCAAGCTACAGTTGGGTATCTCAGAAGAAAGAGTATATCAAGGAGTAGAGCAATGATCTAACCATTCTTCTAGCTGCCTTATGTGGACGCTGTTTTTCATTTTGTGGATTCTATGTAAAGAAGGATAGTGTCCATAGAGAATGTGGTGAGGTTCTTTTTTATTTTTGGAGGGGGGGAAGGTAGGGCAATTGGGGTTAAGTGACTTGCCCAAGGTCACAAGGGTAAAGTTCTTTGTAGTTAAATATCCAAGAGGGTGGAAGGACTTTGTCATAAAGGATCTCTATCCTACACTTCTCCTGATGATATCACATCCAGACTCTGACTGATGACCTCCCATGAGAGAAGGGTATAAGTATTGCCTTCCTGGGAAACCCACTCTGTTTTAGGCTAGTTCTAATGATTTGGGTATTTTCCCAGCATGTAACTTAGTTTCCTTCAACCCATACATGCTGATTTGAATACATTTCCATTGACCACCCATTTCTGACTTTGTTTGCCATTTTTTCCCTTCTACATCTTCATTTAGGAAAAAAGCAATAGCTGATTTCTGACGTGACTCAACAACATAATGGTAATTTCCATCCTGTATGTGGTTGGATATTGACAACTCTCAAAGATCTTTAAGCCTGATGATCTCAGCAATTATAGTTTTGTTTTTCAGCCAATATCATCCAAAGCACATCATTATGACCATTGTCTATTACTGGCTCAGCAGATGGAGGATAACAATGAAAAACCATCTATCCTGCCTCCACGTCCTCTGTGCCTCAGTTGTACCTGATACAACATTTTGTATAATGTACTAAAAGTTGTATTATGTACAGTAGTGGCTCTCGGAGAAAAATCTGCTAGCCAGATAGCCAAAAGTTCAGAGACGTTTGGGGCAAGGCCTTTGCCCTCTCCACCTCCTGGTGACTGTTAGGACAGACTGTCTTTGAGTATTTCCATGATGGTGTTGGGGGGGATCTCTACTGCCATGTAATGTAATTGATTAAACTCTGAACATCAAGAAAGTTTTCATGAAATGAAACCTAAATGTGCCTTTATGAAATGTACACAGTGGTCAAGGATTCCAGAAGATACAAGATAAAGCAGGCCCCTCCCCCCACCTGATGAAGAGAAAATGGGAGTACAGTGCATCTGACCTGCAGGTTGTTTGGGACAATCACATTAGATAATATTTATTTTTTTGAAAGGTCTTAGAGTGTCTGGCAAACCTATAATTGCTTATTCCCTTCCCTTCTAATTCAATGCAACTGACCATTGATTTCTCAGTTATTTTGAACACTAACCTAGGGGTGGGGAACCTGTGGCCTTGAGGCCATATGTGGCCCTCTAGGTCCTTAAGCGTGGCCCTTTGAGTGAATCAAAACTTCACAGAACAAATCCCCCTAAAAAATGATTTGTTCTGTGAAACTTGTTCTATAAAAACTCACCCAAGGACCTAGAAGGCCACATGGGGCCTTGAGGCTGCAGATTCTCCACCCCTGTTACTAATACACATTAAATTGAATGTCTTTCCACTGACTATTCATTTCTGACTTTGTTTGAAATTTTCTTTCTCCCTCTTCATTTAGGGAAATGGAATAGCTAACCTATTAAATCACTTTCCACCAGAAAATAAACAACATAAAGCTAATTCCCATCCTGGGTTGAGGTTGGATAAGGACAACTTTCAGAGATCTTTCAGCTCAGTGATACCAGCAGAATGGATGGATTTATTTTTTAACCAACGACCATTTTCTGTTATTTGGCTCTGCAGTAGCAGCACCAAAATGAAAAATCCTCTGCCGTGTACCTAACTATGCTCTCTTATGTACCTCAGTCATACCAGATAGAACATTTTCTATATTACTGATAAAACTTGGGTTATATACAATAGTAGCTCTTGGAGAAAAACCTTTCAGCTGTAGAGCAAAGAGTTCAGAGATTAAGGTTTAGACAAGAAACTCTGTCCCCTTAAAGCCCTAATGATTCTTGGTCTAAATGTTCCTTGAACAGTTCCACTGAGGTGTTTTAGAGTTTCTATTGCCACCAAATGCAGCTCAGTATCCTTTTGGAAGACTCAATGTCAGGAGGGTATTGCTGACATCAAGTCCAAATTTGCCTCTGAAATCCACACAGAGGCCCAGGATTCCAGATGATAAAAAGATGAAGCATGCCCTTTGCTTCCTGATGGAGAGCTAGCCGATGTCTGTGCAATGCATGATAAATGGGAATTTTTAGACACGACCAGTGAGGGGATGGATGTGTTTCACTTGACTTTGTACATCTGTGACGATGGTTTACTTTTTCTTTTTTTTGGTTGTATAGTGTATATTTGTGGCTGGGGGGTGGGTAGAGGGGGAAGATTTGGCCAGAGTGAAAATTATTGCTTTTTATATACTTTCTGAATTAAGTATCATTAGCAGTAGAATCTATCTCACAGGGGCTCCTGAAGATCAAATAAGATAATATTCACAAAAAGCACTTAGGGTGCCTGGCACACGGTTGGCCATCTGTAATTGATTATTCCCTTTGACTCCTTCCCTTCCCCTAATTCAGTTCAATTGATCATTCATTTCTCAGCTATGTTGTAGATGAGCACCATTCTTTCAGGTAGAGGAATAGATAGGTTGATCTCTGAGGCCTCTTTGATCTCTGAGATTGGAAATCAGAATCACAACTGTGTGTTAGATTATATGAAGTGAAAACTGTTGGAGACATTGTAGGCCTGGGTTTCCATGATTCTAACTTGTGTTGTTTCCACCAACTTCATCTAGCAGAAGAAGGAGCATGGCAAGAGAAAAACAATGATCTTTGAACCATTCCTCCAGCTGCTTCACGGGGACAATAGTCTTCAGCACGTAGATGACGTGCAAAGAATGACCACCATTGAGGAGGTGGGTGAAGTGCTTTGTAGCTAAACAAACTATGGTGTGGTTTGGAAGAGTATGGAAGACTCAAGCTTGTGGAAGGGCTTTGGTGGGAAGGATCTCTATCATAACAAAGCCCTGATGATTTTGCATCCAGACTGACTGATGACCTCTGGTGAGAAGCTGGCATAAGTACTGCTATCTTGGGAAATCCAGTCAGCTTTAGGCTACCTCTAATTATTTGGATAGTTTCCCAGGGTATCACTTAAATTTACATCTAACCAATATGTGGCTCAACTGAATATCTTTACATTGACCATTTGTGACTTTGACATTTTCCTCCTCTTTATCTAGGGGAAAGGAATATCTGACCTCTGAGGCAACTCTTCCAGTTATCTGGCTCTACAGTGGCAGCATCACCAGGAAGCAACACCATGTTCCTCCATGTGCCTCCATTGTACAGAATACAACATTTGGTATATGGTCATAAAAGTTGTATTATGTACAATCGTGGCTCCTGGAGAAGAATCTTCTAGTCACGCAGCCTAGAGTTCACAAATGGTTGGTACAATGACATCTGCCCTCTCAAGTCCCCAGAAAATTATTGATCCAGACTTGCCTTGAACATTTCCATGGTAGTAGCTTATTATACTTGTGCATTATTCTGAATGTCGAGATATAAAACTTAAATCTTCCTCTAAGAAATATGCACAGAGGATAAGAATTCTAGACGATGAAAGATAAAGCACGTCCTTCATTTTCTGAGGGAGAGCTGATAGGTGTGAAATGAATGATGAATTGTGAATTTCTGGACATGGCTAGTGAGAGAATTTTCTTCACTTGACTTTGTATATTTTCTAGCATGTTTGTGGCTGGCTGGGGAGAGGGGGAAGATTTGGAGAAAGTGAAAGTTAATGATTTTTTTAGTATAATTAATAGTAGCTTCTGCCTCACAGGAGGGTGGAAAGGATCAAATGAGATATTTGTTACAAGCACTTAGAGTGCCTGGCACACAGTTGGCAATCTCTAATTGATTACCCCCTTCTAATTCAATTCAGTTGACCATTTATTTCTCTGCTATGTTATAGATGAACCTCAATCTTCAGGCAGGGGGATGGACTGGTTGACCTCTGAGGTCCCTTTATTCTCTTGAGACTGGAATCAGAACCACTGCTGTGTGTTGTATTAGATGAGGTAAAAACTGTGTTTTTCCATCTAACACCATCCAAAGCACACCATTGCTTCAGTGTTCAAATGGTTGGCTCTCTCATAGGACCATGACTAAGGCAAACCATCTCTCCTGTCATCATTTCCTCCATGTTGCCTCAGCTGTACAAATGTGACATTTTATAGATGGTGATAAAGTAGTCACATTATGTGCAGCAGTGGCATTGGGAGAAAGACCTTCCAATCAGACAACCAGGATTTCAGAGATGCTTGGCACTACCCTCTAACAAACACCTCAGATGATTTTTGATCCAGACTTCCCTAGAAGTTTTTCTTGGAGTTGTGGTAGGAATCTCTGCTTCCAATTAAGGAAGGTCATTATTCTTGTTCATAGATCTGAATGTCAAGGGGCTTTTCCTTATATCAAGTCTCAATTTGGTTCTCTCAAATACATCAAGAGGATCCAGATTTTAGTGCACCGAAGATAAAGAATGCCACCTCGATCTGGATGGAGATGTAATGGGCATCAAACACCAAAGAAGTTGAGAATTTTTGGACATGGACAGTGACGGTACTTGCTGCATTTTATCATTTATGTTTGTTATACTGATTTTCATTTTCTTTTTTATAGTTGAGGTGTGCGTGCACATTACGTGTGTGCGTGCGCGTGTGTGTGCGTCTGCCTGTTGGGGGTGGAAGAGTTGAGGGGAACATCATGTTTTTAGACACACTTCTTGAATTTAACTGAATTAATAGTAGCTTCTATCTGGTGGGGTTTCTGTGACGATCAAATGAGGGGATATCTGTACAAAGCACTTAACACAGGGCCTGGCACACCTTTGGTGCTCTTATAAATGCTTATTGCCTTCTTCCACTCCCCCTAATTCATTTCAGTTGCCTATTCATTTCTCAACTATGTTCTCAGTAACCTTAATTCTTTACGCAGGTAGTTGGACTCGGCCTCTGAGGTGATTTTCGTCTTTAAGATGGACAATCTGCTTTCTGATAGATTAGATGAGGTAAATAATCTTGAAGATCTTGTTGGCCTGTGTTCCAGTGATTGTACTGTTGTTTTTTTCTTTCGATCTTTCCTGCCACCATGCCCTCCATATGCCTCAATTGTACCAGATAACACCTTATATGATACCACAAAAGTTGTATTATGTACAATGGTGACTCTTGTTGAAGAATGTTCAGCCGGACAGCCAAGAGTTCAGGGATGGTTGGGACAAGGAACTCTCTCCTCTCTCATCCCTCTTGATGATTGTTGACCTAGACTTTCCTTGATATTTCCATGGTGGTGTTAGAGGGGGTCTTCTACTGCCACCTAATACAGCTTATTATACTTAATTAATTGCTCTGAATGTCAAGGGGGTTTTCTTGTGCCTCCATAAAACTTCTATAGAAGGGAAGAATTACAGAAGATAAAAGATGACATTTGTCTCTCACTTCCTGATGGAAAGGTGATGGCTGTACAGTAAGTATATAATGAGTTATTAATTTTTGGACATGGCCAGTGAGATTTGCTTCACTTGACCATATACATTTGTTCTGATAGTTTTCTTTTTTGGTTCTTTTTGTACAGTGTACTGTGGAGAGGGCAATGGGATGCAGAAAGTTAATGCTCTTATACATACTTCCTGAATTGACTTCAATTTCTGAGCTATCTTATAGATGAACTTTATTCTTCAGGCAGGGGGATGGATTGGTTGACCTCTGATGTCACTTTAATCTCTGAGATGAAATCACTTCTGAGATATGTAGAAGTTGTTCTAAAGGCAGGGGGATAGATTGGTTGACCTTGGAGGTCACTTTCATCTGAGATTAGAAATCATCAAAGCTTCCACTGTACTGAGTGATGGACTGGTTGAGGTAAAAACTCTGAGGAATCTTGCACTTTTGCTTCCAACCAACTTCTTCTCACACTCATTAGTACCAAAGGCTATAATTGGCTGCTCCAAAGTATGAGTATATCAAATAGAAAAGCAGTGATCCATCCCTTTCAGCTGCCTCATTTGTACAATGTGTGATATTGTGTGGATTCTGGCCAAAGGAACATACTGTAAAACATAGACTGTTGGCAAAGAACTTTCTGTCTAAGCAGCCAATAATATAGAGGAACTTTTGGGATAAGGAGTACTACCCTATAAAAATTCTGGATGATTGTTCCAACAGATTTTCCCTGAAGATTTCCAGGCATGTTTGGAGCAGAGGGACTCTACTTCCTCCAAATGCTGCTCATAATACTTGTGGTTAACTCTGACTGATGGCACAGTTTTCCTGACATTGACGCAAATTTGCACCTAAGAAGTACTGCTGAAGCTTTGGGATTCCAGAGAATGAAAGATAAAGCACACCACTCACCACCTGCCAGAGCAGAGATGGACTTAAAATGTAGAAGGAGATGGACATGGGTGGATATGGCCAACGAGCGGAGTTTTGTTTCACTTGCCTACACATAACAAAATCATTTCATTTTTCTTTTTGTTGTTCTTTTATGGTATGTGTGTGGGGGGTGGGGTTTGAATAAGAAAGAAAATTATTACTTTTAAACATACTTGATTTGAATTGAAAAGAATTCACTGGACAGTTCATTTTTGAGCTATATTATGGATGAGGCTCATTCTTCAGGAAAGGGGGATGGAATGATTGACCTATGAGGTTACCATCATCTTTGAGTGGAAATTATAGAAGCATCTGCCATACTGATTGGTACATTAGATGAAATAAAATCTCTGAGAGGTCTAACAGGCCTGACTTCCAATGACTGTGCTTTTGTTCTTTCGATCAACTTTCCCAGTATGATAGATTACAGTTGTTTGTTAAGGAGCAGAGAATATCATACACAAAAATCCCCATCCTGCTTCCATCCCTTCTAGCTACCCCTTTTGGACAAGGTGCTCTATTTTGTGGATTTTCTCCAAAAGAACATTTTGCCTATAGAGGTTGTTGGTAAAGAACTTTGAAGCAAAACAACCAAGAAGGGGTTAATGGGAAAAGGATCTTTTTTATTCTACCAAACCCATCATGACTATGGACCCAGATGCTGACTGTAGACCTCCAGGAGAGGAGAGAGAGGTGGACTTAGCATCTTAGGAAACACATTCCACTTGAAGCTAGTCCCCATCATTTGGCCATTCCCCAACTAAAATTTACTGCTAATCAATATATGTTGAATTGAATGTAACTGCACTGACCATCTATTTCTGAGCAATTTTCTAGATGTTCCTCCATAGAGAATAGAAGAAGTGACCTCTGATGTGGATAGCCCTTTCCATCATGAGTCTTTTGGCATTGTCTTGAATCTCTGTATTGCTGAGAAGAGCCCAGTCCATCAAAGACAGTCATCACAGATACCTTATGTCTGTAATTGTGTACCATGTTCTCCTGGTTCTGCTCCCCTCACTCAACATCAGTTTATATATGTCTCTCCACATTATTATGAAGTCTTATCTGCTCCTCATTTCTTATAGTATAAGAATATTCAATTTCATTCGTATATCACAGCCATTCCCCAATTTATGAGCATCCCCTTGATTTCCAATTCTTTGCTTTTTTTTAGAGAGGGGAGGGCAGGGCAATTGGGGTTAAATGACTTACCCAGGTCACACGGCTAGTGTTAAGTGTCTGAGGTCAGATTTTAACTCATGTCCTCCTTACTCCAGGGCTGGTGCTCTATTCACTGTGCCACCTAGCCACCCAGATTTCCAATTCTTTGCCACCACAAAAAGAGGTACTATACATATTTTTATATATATGGGTCCTTTTCCCACTTTTATGATCTCTTTGGGATACAGCCCTAGAAATGGTATTGCTAGGTTAAAGGGTATGCACATTTTTATAGCCCTTAGGGTATAGTTCCAAGTTGTTTTCCAGAATGGTTGGGATCAGTTCACAGCTTGACCAACAATGAATTAGTGTTCCAACTTTTCCACATCTTCTCCAACATTTATCATTTTCCTGTTTTGTCATGTTAGCCAATCTGACAGGTATTTTGATTTGCATTTCTCTAATAAATAGTGATTTAGAGCATTTTTATCTGATTATACATATCTTTATTCCTTTGAAAACTGCCTGTTCATATCCTTTGACAATTTATTAATTGAGGAATGACTTGTATTCTTGTCAATTTGACTCTTCTCTGTATTTACAATTTTAGAAATGAGGCCTTTATCAGAGACACTGGTTGTAAAAATAATTTCCCAATTTTCTGCCTCCCTCCTAATCTTGGTTACATTGGCTTTGTTTGTACAAAACCTTTTCAATTTAATGTAATCAAAATTATCCATTTTGCATTTTGTAATGCTCTCTATCTCTTGTTTGGTCATAAATTCATCCCTTCTCCATAAATCTGACAAATAAACTATTCCTTGCTCTCCTAGACTGCTTACAGTATCAGCCTTTATATCTAGATTGTGAACCCATTTAGACTTAATTTTGGTATATGGTGTAAGATGTTGGTCTATGCCCAGTTTCTACCATACTATTTTCCAGTTTTCCCAGTAGTTTGTCAAACAGTGAATTCTTATCCCAGAAACTGGAGTCTTTGGGTTTATCAAACAGTAGGTTACTATAGTCGTTGACTACTGAATCTCATGTACCCAATCTATTCCACTGATCCACTACTCTATTCCTCAGCCAGTACCAAGTAGTTTTGAGGACTGCTGCTTTATGATACAATTTAAAATCTGGTATGGCTAGGCCACCTTCCCTAGAATTTCTTTTCATTAATTACCTTGATATTCTGGACCTTTTGTTCTTCCAGATGAATTCTGTTAGTATTTTTTCTAGCTCTATAAAGTAATTTTTTGGTAGATTGATTGGTATGGCACTAAATAGGTAAATTAATTTAGGTAAAATTGTCATTTCGCCTAACCATGAGCAACTGATGTTTTTCCAATTATTTAGATCTGCTTTTATTTGTGTGAAAAGTGTTTTGTAATTGTGTTCATATAGTTCCTGGGTTTGTTTTGGCAGGTGGACTCCCAAATACCTTAGAATGTCTACAGTAACTTTAAATGGAATTTCTCCATTTCTTGCTATTGGGCTTCATTAGAAATATATAGGAATGCCAAGGATTTATGTGGGTTTATTTTACATCCTGCAACTTTGCTAATTTTATTTATTACCTCAAGTAGTTTTTTACATGATTGTCTAGGATCCTCTAAGTATATCATATTTGCTTTTTTAACCATTATAATCCAACACTCACCAGTGCAACAGATTACAATTGGCCGGCTAGTTGGTAGAAGCATAACTATGAGATGCTCTTTAGGTACCCAAGTTGTACTAGATATTACATTTTATAGATTGTGATAAAAGGAACATGTGCAGTTGAAGCTGCTGGCATAAATCATCCCTACCAAACAACCAAACAACCAAGAGCTCAAAGATTGCTGTGTAAAGGACCAATATCCTATGAATTCCTTCACCATTACTGGTCCAGATTGATTGATTTTATTTTTTTTGCTTTTTGGAGGGGGGAATGTAGGGCAATTGGGGTTAAGTGACTTGCCCAAGGTCACATGGCTAGTTTTGTGTTAAGTGGCTGAGGCTGAATTTGAACTCAGGTCCTCCTGACTCCAGGGCTGGTGCTCTATTTACTGCGCCACCTAGTCGCCCCCTATTGGTCCAGATTTAGCTTGAAAGAATTCCAGGTAGTTGGGGAAGGGGGTCCCAATACCATTCGGATGTAGCTTTTTCCATTTATAGATAGTTCTGATGGATAGGATGGTTTTTAAGACATCTAAAGTTGCCTTTCACAAATACTTGTGGTGAACCACAATTCAACAGAAGCAGAGATGAACTACATTGCCCCATTCCTGCCAGGTGATGGGCTTAAAATTCAGAATGAGATGTGCATGTTTCGACATGCACAATGTATCAGATATTTGCTTCACTTTAGTCCCTCCCTCTGACCTACTGTTCAGGAGCAGGATGAAGAGGAAGGGAAAGAATCAATGCTTATAAAATACAGTAGAATTGAATTCATTGACCATTTTTTTCTTTCTGAAATAAACTGTAGATGAGTGTCACTGTTCAAGCATGGGGAAAGATTGGTTGACTTCTAAGGTCACTTAAGTCTTTGAGTAGTAAACTGGATTAAGTAAGAACTGAGAATTTA
Source organism: Petaurus breviceps papuanus (assembly GCF_028583685.1). Classification (NCBI taxonomy): domain Eukaryota; kingdom Metazoa; phylum Chordata; class Mammalia; order Diprotodontia; family Petauridae; genus Petaurus; species Petaurus breviceps. Next base: position 1,437,529 of record NW_027187270.1, read on the forward strand.
GAGGCAACTCTAAGCTTCAATTTTCAACCACCTTGCTTTTGTTTTTGCCAGTCTCTCTCAATTTGTCAACTGAGCTGTGGGCAGGGGTGGAGTTTTTGGCTGTCCAGTTCTTAGGAGAGTGACCTAAAGACCCACTACCCAGACCCGCTAGGCTGGGACTTTATGCCTTTCATTTGGAATGGCTATTTAATCCTTTCTTTCCTGCTAAGATGTTTTCTATGTTAAGTTTGTGACTCTGCAAAATACATGGAGAAAGATTATGTAATTGATTACAAACCATATCCTGATCACACTAACTCAGAGGACCTTTAGGGAACATGTGGATATGTGAGGTTTAGCAGAATTCTGACCAGCACTGGAGTCAGAAAATCAGGGTATACTTGGGCAAAATACAGAATGGGATTTCTTTGTGCCTCTGTTTCCTTATCTGTCAAATGATAAGGTTCCCCACCCCTGACCCAACCTATCTCAGAGGGGTGTTGTGAAGGTTAAAATGAATTTCCCTGTGAGTGTTACATGCTGGAAAGAAGCCAGTAACAGCACTGTGAGGGAGGAGGAGGAGGAGAGTGGACTGTAGGCTAAGAAGCTGGAACAAAAGAGGATGGAAGAAGCATCCTGTGGGCAGAATCAGATGGAGAAAAATCACCTGGAAAACTGCAGCATGAGGAATGAACCTGAACCAAGGCCTGTGAAAGGCTACCTGCCTGCCCTCATATCAGCAAAAGGAATATCCATTTCAGTGGCCAGGTGCATGTAGGGATTTAAAGACAAGGGAAAGCAGGAAGAAGCTGATAAAGTGGATCGGGATGGAGGAAGAAAAGCCTAAAAAAGGAGGGGAAGAAAGTGAATTCTGTTGGGTTGCTGACAGTTAGGAGGGTTCTAGGAGAAGAGGTCTGAAGGGAAAATAGGAAACCCATTCAGTGTTTGTGAGGGGCAGAGGACAGCGGGAGGACACTTCCCTTCCAAGGGATGAATTATGGTTTCCCAAGGCATATCAGCAGCAGCCTGGCAAGAGACCACGTGCTAGAGACCCTAATTCTTAATTTTGAGTAGCAAGAACCCAAAGGACTGATTTGCAGCAATTCAAACCCCAGAAAGTAAAGAATTGGACATGACCTTCAGATCTGAGAGGAAATTGGATTTATTTGGGAGGCAGGATGAAGAAAAGATGTTGCCTGGCTATGAGTCATGTAGCATGGTGGTCTCTGAAGACCCATGAAGCCATGGAGAGGGGAAGGGTGGGCACAAGCAGGTGCCAACATATTAAAAATGACCCAGAAGCATCATAAAGAATGTCATTAGGGAAGTGGATGCTGTTGAGTGGTATCCTTTTAGGGTCAAGAGAAAATGAGGAAGCTCTTCAAGATGCTAAAGGGACTCTGGTGCACACCAGAAGGGAATGGGTAAGAGACACACAGGATGTATAGCCACAGATAGACTACATGCCATTGGAAGGGGTGCCTTTGTTGGCCAAGTCACTGAAGATCCTGGAGCACCAGAGGAAAAAAGAAGTTTAGATTGAAACAGGAGTGAAGAAAGAGATAAGCAGAGGGGGCAGAGCCAAGATGGCGGAGTAGAAGCACGACCTTCCCGTGGCTCTGGCTTCCACCCTCCCCAATCCATGTAAAAAGGGTACTCCAAACAAACTTTGGACCTGCGGAACCCACAAAATGACACGAAGAAGCTAACCTCCCGCTGAGAACAGCCCAGCAGGCCTGCAGGAATCCAGCGCAGCACCCTGGGAGCTGAGCCCAGCCCCATGCCAAGGCTTTAGCCCCAGGGCAGGCCTGACCAGTCACAGGCCAGAGGGACTCCAGATCAGCAGCAGCTGTGGCCATTTCCAGATTTATCAACACATAGATGCAAAGGACACGGTGAGAGGCCAGTGCAGTCTGGACTTTGGGACCAGTAAGTGGGAGTGTGTGGCTTCTACCCCCAGGGCAAGAAACTACTGAGACGCTGGCACAGCCTGCCAGCCCCACATGGCGGCTTCAGCTCTTGGCCTGCAGAGTGTAGGGGGACCAAGCACCAGTCTGAGGGGTAATCGCTCTTGCTTTAACCTGCTTGGATCTGGATTGCAGTCTAGCGTTGAGGTCCTAGGGTGTGTGTCCAGCTTGCCAGAGCGTGTGGAGACCTCAGAGAGGGCACCCATCTAATACCTCCAGCAGCTGAGAAAACCCCAGCGTTTGGGAAGAAAGCTCCCCTGTCTGGTGGCAGAGTCCTACTGTGGCAAAAAGCCCAGGGATCAAGTGACTGAGGGGCAACATGACCAGGCAAAGGAAACAAAGCAGACAGAAGGTTCCAACATTAGACTCCTATTTTGGGGACAAAAAGGAGCAAAGCATGGAACAGGAGGAAGACAGTGAAGTCAGAACTCCTGCACCAAAAGCTTCAAAGGAAAATACCAGCTGGTTACAGGCCATAGAGGACCTTAAGAAGCAGATAAGAGAAGTGGAGGAAAAACTGGGAAGAGAAATGAGAATGATGAAAGAAAATTATGAAATGAGAGTCAACAGCCTGACTGAGGAAAATAACACTTTAAAAAACAGACTAACTCAAATGGCAAAAGAGGCCCAAAAAGGCAATGAGGAGAAGAATGCCTTAAAAAGTCGAATTTGCCACATGGAAAAAGAATCTCAAAGGCTCAATGAGGAGAATCATTGCTTCAGAATTAGATTGGAGCAAGTAGAAGCTAATGACTTTATGAGAAATCAAGATGCTGTTAAACAGATCCAAACAAATGAAAGGATAGAAGGCAATGTGAAATATCTCATGGAAAAAACCACCGACCTGGAAAATAGATGCAGGAGAGATAATTTAAAAATTATTGGACTACCTGAAAGCCATGACCAAAGTAAGAACCTAGAAATCATCCTCCAGGAAGTTCTTAAAGAAAACTGCCCTGATGTTTTAGTACCAGAGGGCAAAATAGAGGTTGAAAGAATCCACCGATCACCTCCTGAAAAAGATCCCCAAAAGAAAACTCCTAGGAATATTATAGCCAGGTTCCAGAATTCCCAGATTAAGGAGAGAATATTACAAGCAGCCAGGAAGAAACAATTTGAATATTGTGGAAACACAATCAGGATAACCCAGGATCTGGCAGCTTCTACACTGAGGGATCGAAGGGCTTGGAACATTATATTCCGGAGGGCAAAGGAGCTGGGATTAAAACCAAGAGTCACCTACCCAGCAAAACTGAGTATCATGTTTCAGGGGAAAATATGGTCATTCAGTGGAATAAAGGACTTTCAAGCATTCTTGCTGAAAAAACCAGAGTTGAATAGAAAATCTGACATTCAGATACAAGAAGCAAGAGAAGCATGGGAAGGTAAACAGGGAAAAGGAATCATAAGGAACTTATCAAAGTTGAACTATTTATATTCCTACATGGAAAAACAATAATTGTAACTTATGAAACTTTTCTCAGTAGTTGAAGGGATTAGAAATATATATATATATATATATATTTGTCTATATATGAGGGTATATGGGCATATGAATACATATGTGAATGTGTGTATATATGTTTACAGGTATACATAGATAGAGGGCACAGGACCAATTTAACAGGAAGAGATGATACTTAAAAGGTGAAATTAAGAGGTGAGAGAGGAATATAATGAGAAGAGATGGGGAGAGACAGAATGGGGTAAGCTATGTCATACAGAAGAGGCAAGGGAAAATGGTTACAATGGAGGGGAAGAATAGTAAGGCAAAAGGGAATGGGTCAACCTTATTCCCATTGAATTTGGCTTGAGGAGGGAGTGAAATACACACTAAATAGGGTATCTCACCCTCCAGGTGAATGGGGGGGAAGGGGATGAGAGGGGGGATGATAGAAGGGAGGGTAGGCTGTGGGGGAGGGAAGTTGGAAGCACTCACTTTTGAAAATAGATGGGATCAAAGTAGAGCATAGAACAAGTGGGAGGTGGGATAGGAGGGAGGGAAATATAGTCAGTCTTTTACAATATATCTACTATGTTATTGTTTTGCATTAGTCACACATGTACAACCTATACTGAACTGCGTAAGGGTGGGTGATAAGGAAGGAAGGGAATGAATCTGGAATTCTGGAAAAGTTTTAAAATCAAATATTCAAATATATGTGTATATATGTGTGTATGTATATATATTTATATATGTTTACACATATATATATACACTATTATTAATACCATCTTACATGTACCGTGTTTCCCCGATAATAAGACCTATCCCGAAAATAAGCCCTCCCCTTACTGTGTAAGATTCCTCTAAAATAAGCCCTCCCCTGAAAATAAGCCCTATTGAGATTGCTACTGTAGTGAAGGTGATCCCCTGCGCTACACGCTACATTACGGTACCCTCTGTATGCACCGTCCCTCCCCCCCCCCCCGCCCCCCCGGTGAAACGCACGCCGCACTCCGAGCTGCATCCAATCAGAGCTGCAGCAGTGAGCGCGTCATCCTGTTCTTTCCCAGTGATTTGCTTGCTGGCGCCATTGAGAGCAGTGCCGTGGAGGAGAGCTGAGGCAGGACAACATAAGCCCTCCCCTGAAAATAAGCCCTCTGGTGTTTTTCTTTCCAAAAAATTAATAAGACAGTGTCTTATTATCGGGGAAACACGGTAATTGGGAAATAAGATATACAGGCACTGAGGCATAGAGATCCACTGGAAAAGTAGAAAGGGGTATGGGAGAAAATATGGGTGAGAGCAGATTGGAGGAGGGGATATCCTGTGGGACTGCTATTTTGGGGGGGTGGGTAGGGGAAAAATGGGGAGAAAATTTGTAACTCAAAATCTGGAAGAAACGAATGATGTAAATCAGAAGTTAATAAAGCATTAAAAAAAAAGAGATAAGCAGAAAACATGCCCCAGTAACAGTAGCAGAGGGGCATCGGGTTTAGCCTGCAGAAGACAAGTGTGGAAGACAACTGTGGCAAGGCGAAAGTGGGTTTAACCACCTGCCTGGTGCCTTTCCTTTAAGGGACAGAAATGGATGAGTCTTAGAGCTCATCCAGTGTGATCCTCCTTTTTAACAAATGAGGAAACTGAGGCCCAGAGAGAGGAAGTTACAGAGCCATGATTTCCACCCAAGTCCTAGAATCCTAAACCCAGCCCTCTTTCCTTTCAAGTACACACACACTGCAGAGGCATAGAGGCCAGGAATGCAGCCCAGTAGCGGGTGGTGCATCCTTACCACCTCCGTGATAGGGAAGGGCATCTCTATTCAAACTCTCTGAGAGCTTGGGAGGCAGGCCTGGGATACAAGGGGAGATAGCACAGCAGTGCAGATAACATTTGCCTGCCAGACTGCAGGGAGGTCTCCTGGGGCTGGAGGAGAAGGTTAAGGCAGCAAGAGGGAGTACTGGGGTAGTGAACGGGGAGAAATAAAGAAGATGGATTTCAGGTTGGGATGGGGAGGAAAAGTAAAGTAGAGAGGAAACAAAAACAGCTCAGGATGTACACAATGGGAATGAAGCAAGAACACAGCAAGAAGTCAGCTCTGCAGAGCAGGTGGCTGAGGGCCCCACTGGGAGGCTCAGGGCCTCCAGGGTTGGGAGGCTAGGCCCAAAACAAAGTCCACCTCTTACTCCCTGTGTGACTGGGGATGGACAAGCCATGTCCTCTGGCTGTGTGAACCCACTTTGGTCACTCAGTTGCTCATGGGGTACACGGAATCCAGGGGAAGTAGGAATGGAAAAGCATCCAGCAAGTGGTAACTCAGAGCCAGACACTGTGCTAAGTGCTGGGGACCTGAAGACAAACTCAAAAGACATATTAAGAAGGGAAAACAACCCATATAGGGGGAATGGTGGCCACACAGGTGATTGATGGGACAGGCACGCAGAGGGCACAGGACAAATGATGGCTCTGGCTTTTCTAGGATTGACTGTGTTAAGCTTATGAATGGTTTTGGACTAGAGTTGGAGGGGAAGATGGAAGGGGGTGAGGTATGCCCGAGGTCTAGAGGAGAAGTGGAAGCTAGCACAGGCAGTGTGGCAGAGGGATGGCCAGCCCAGAAGTGGCATGGCAGGTCTAAGTTCAGGCGATAAGATATGAGGTGAATGCTCACTGACCTGAAGCTTGGGTGCTAGGAATAGCAGCTTGAACAAGCTTTGTAGTAGAGATGACTTCCTAAACAGCAAGCACATATTTACCTCAATAAACATTTACTACATGTCTACTATGTGCCGAACACTGAGCTAGGTGCTAGGGATAGAAATAAAAAAAGTGAAATTTGTCAAGAATAGTCCAAAAGTGGGGGACAGCTTGTGGAAAGGTACAGAGGTGGGAGATAGCAAGTAGCCTATAGAGTACAGCAAGTACGTTAGATTGGACAGAACGAAGAGTTGGAGGGGAGGAACGGACAATAAGCTTCCAGCCTTGAGAGGGACTGGAGACAGACTGTGAAAAGCTTTCAATGTCAGAGGAATTTGTGTTATCCTAGATGTGACAGGGAGCTGATGAAAATTCTTGAGGGAGGGAGTGCCATGGACAGACTGGTACTTTCAGATGATCAGTTTGGCATCTTTGTCATTGACAACCTGTGTGACCCTGAGCAAGTCACTTTACCAGATGAGGAAACTAACCTCATCTAGTAAACAACAGATGTGGGGGAGATGGGCTCTAAGCTTCCCTCATTGAGTCTATGATATTTGGAAGACAGAGTTGCAGAGAGAAGAGATGGGATGGGAGGAGTCAATGAGGAGGCTGCTGCAGGAGTCCACGAGACAGGTGATGAGGGCCTTCACTGGGGTGGTCACTGTGGGACAGAAGTGGTGGATGTGGAGGAAGGGAGGAGTTTGCCAGACTTGTGGCCCAGTATGCTTTCTACCACAGTGGGCTATCTCCACGCAGCCCTGGCTGATCTTTTGCTTGGCCAGAAACCTCAGGTGATTTCTTCAACATCTTTATACGTTCCATAAGACAAAGGGCTTGGTTAATTTTAGACAGTTTTCTTCTCTGGATTCCTATGCCCTAAGACAGGAAACTTGGGACCCTCTCAGCATGGCTCCTGCCCCTCACCAGTCTTAGCTGGCTAGAGCTCTACCTGCAAAATGGGGCTACAGTGATGTCGTGGGCAGTTTGATGAAGGTACAGTTGGGTTGGGTGAAGGAGTCACCCTTGCCTGTTAGAGGGTTCAGGAAGAAGAATCCAGGGGGCCCACCATGATGAGAGCATCATGGGAATGGCAGTCATGCTCAGGGAAGAAGCACAGACTCTGGAGAGCAAACCAGCTGTTCTCACATGGATTTCTGCCCTGAGGCAAAGCCCTTCTTGCCCTGTACTAGTTATGACTGTCCACCAGTATGCTGAGGCTGACTCTCCACTTATTAGCAGGAAGTTCACAGTACAACAAAAGTAATTTTATGAAAAAATGGAAGATCCTTGAATAAACAAACCATTCATCTGAAAGACAGATGACATGTAGGGTAGTACAACAAATAGAGGGTCTGAAGCGAGGAAGAGCTGGGTTCAAAGCCAGCCTGCGACACTTACCATATGACTCTGGGTAAGTCATTTCACCACTGTCTGCCTGAGTTCCCTCATCATCAAATGTAGGTATAGTAATGGCAGCGACCTGCCAGGATTGATGCTTGTGAGGATCCAATGAGATATTGACATAGGACCTTATAAACCGTAAAGCACTATATAAACACTAGTTATCATTATTGGTGTTTCTTATTCTTATTTCTAGAATTGCTTCTAGTCCAAATTCGAGAGCTCTTTCAAATCTTGGCTTTGCCTGGGTTCAAATCCTGGCTCTGCCCTTATTATCTGTGTGACTTGGGGCAATTCACTCAAATTCTATGGAAAATGATGGGGTTGGCCTTAATTGCTAAAGTGACACCCAACTCTCAATCGAGAATATTTTTCCCTTTAATATTTCTTCTTTTTTGGGGGGAGGGAATAGAATCATCAGATCTAATCTTTTGATCTATTCAATTGGTAATGTGTAGTTTCCAACCTGGATATCATCTCTTTCAAGACATACACAAGGTGTGTTAAATAAAAATCCCCAGCCAATGTTGGGCCACAGTTTTCTCATTCAAATGTAATTCATTCTCTCTCCTTCTGAAGCTTCCTTGCTTTGGGTATGTGCCCAAGGACCTGTCCCTGGCCCTCTTGCTCTCTCTCTCTTTCTCCCCCTTCAGCTCCCATGGGAATGCCTATATGACTCCTACATCTCTATATTCAGGCCTAATTGCTCTCCTGCTTTTGGAGGGTGGGGACTATTTTCATCTTTGTCTCCCTAGCACTTTATACAGTGCCTAGCACACAGGAGGCGTTTAATTAATGGTCATTGGATTGATTCCTTCCCCACCACTTTCCCCCAAACCACCAGCCCTTGCAAGTAGTTTCTCAGACACAATGGGGAAGACTAGCAAGAGCCCTCCATTATTTGGGGCCCCTGTTCCCATGCCAATTGAGGGATCCAATCTTTAGTGTTTCATGGGTGTCACTGATGCTCTCCATTTTTGCCCAAGTCTCCCTTCAGTTACCAGCTCCTTCCCCTGGCTATCTTTGGTGGGTCCTCCAGCACATAGGGCCCCCCGGCTGCTACCATGCTCCTATATCAGCCAGGGTGAGGAGGGGGGAAAGGAATTTGTTCATCCTTCTGCCAAATTTCCCAGCTGTTGAGAAATTCATTTCAGCTATTCTGGGTACATAATCTCTCACTTTTCCACTTCTTTTTTCTCTCGTACATCCATCTGAACAACTTGGTTGGCCTGTTTCCCTTCTGTGTAAGTCTATTCCAGCACTCAGGTCCTCTGATTCCATGGCTAGGACGGTTCCCAAAAGCCCCACACCATCCCCTTGAGCTCAGGACCGCCAGCTGCCGAGCAGGGCTGCTGCCACCTGGCTGCTTCCCAGACAAAGACTCATTTCTTCACTTCTGGGGAGCAAGGGGGGAGTCACACATTTGCTTCTCCACTGGGGATTGCCTAGGACAGCCAGGCCATTTATAACTTAGAGGGGTCTGTTGGCATATCAGTCTAGCTCCGGGAATCCCAGCTCCAGAAGAGACCTCAGATCAGTTAGGCCAGCGTCTGTCAACCCAAACTCCATTGCGTTCTCTGAGGTTTTAAGAAGTAAAGGTCTTGGTCAATAAAAGATTTACAGATTGGGAATAATTTGCTACCAGACAGAGGTTGGTGAACTCTGACAGCAGCTTCAAGGCCTTCCCACCCCTCCCCCTTTGCAGGACTCATATGTCAGAAATCTTGAGGCAAAGGCATTATCTCGTGTGGCCCACTCCTAGCTGATAAAAATAAACCCTTGGAGGGTGCTGCTCCCAGATGCCTCTCCCCACCATCCAATGCCAAAGTCACTCCCAGATAGTAAATTAAATGCTTGCACACATAGCTAGACAGTCATTTGTCTGGAAGGGATCTGGGGGGTTTTGGTGAGCCAAGGTGAGCCAATGTCTCAAGGTCATGCAGGCAATAAGTGGTAGAGATGGCCACTGAGGACCCTTCCACCTCTCAGATGCTGTGATTCTGCTAAAAAAAGACCTGATGTGATGCCCCCCCCACCTCCCCACACACAGGAAGGAAAGCTCAGCCCTAATAAGAGCAAAGAGAAGCTGAGAAGCTTCACAATAAGTGAAGAAATTGGAGGAAAGAAGGAAAAGCAAAGAGTAAATCAAGTCTCCAGGTGAGGCTCCACCCTTGGTATGTCCTGGACCCACCCCATGGTCAGGCATTCTGGGGAAGCCTATGGGGCCCTTCTGCAACTATGTTTTTTTTTGTTTGTATTTTTGCTTTTTGGAGGGCAATTCAGCAATTCAATCACTGAATACAAAGTGACTTGCCCAAGGTCATGTGGCTAGTAAGTGTCAAGTGTCTGAGGCTGGATTTGAACTCAGGTCCTTCTGACTTGAAGGCCGGTGCTCTATTCACTGAACCACCTACCGCCCCCAACTATGGTTTTTAAATACATAAAATACACAGGGCTATAAGGGAAAACAATTCTATTCAAATATAGATATCAAAATGATTTTTTAAAAAAAGCTCATGGTCTCAACTTAAGAACCCCTGTTAAAAAATCCCCTGTTCAAACCAGAGGAAAGAGATGTCTCTTTTCTTGGACATCCTAAAATACTCAAGAATTCAGCCCCACAAGCATTTATTAAGTGACTGTTGTATGCTTGGCATTATGCTCATCCCTGAGGATATAAAGGCAAAAGCCTAACAGTCCCCTTCTCAAAGAGATTACATTGGACTGGTGGGAAGGCATACAGATAAGTAAATAAACACCAGATAGAAAAAAGAAATCCAACCCAACCTCCAGAAGCTGCTATGCGCTGGAAGCCATTAGGAAAGGCCTTTCATAGTTTCCCTTGAACTGAGGTAGAGGTAAGGATCGAGAATATTTCAGGGTGAGGAAAAAGCTTATGCAATGACAGGGAGGTGAAATACATAAAGGCAAGTTTAAAATATGGCAACTGAGTCAGAGAAGAGAAAGGGTCAGCTGAAAAATGGGAAAAAGATGGTGCCAACAAGTCACCCAAATCACTAAAGAGTCCGCTAGGTGGCACTGCAGTGGATAGAACACTAGATCTGGAGTCAGGAAGCCTGGAGTTCAAATCTGGACTCAGACAGTTAATAGCTGTGACCCTGGTTAAGTCACTTCACCCTGTTTGTCTCAGTGCTTCCAAGATGGTGTGGTCCTGGGAGAGCTGTGGTCACTGCTATTTTTTTTTGGAGGGCAATTGGGGTTAAGTGACTTGCCCAAGGTCACACAGCTAGTTTGGTTTTTGTGTGTGTGTGTGTGTGTATGTGTTAAGTGTCTGAGGCCAGATTTGAACTCAGGTCCTCCTGACTCCAGGGCTGGTGCTCTATTCATTGTACCACCTAGCTGCCCCTGGTCACTGATATTCTGATCTGCACTCTGGTCTTTACAAAGGAAGGGCCCCTCCCATAGCTTTAGCATTCTTCTCTGCTTTGGTACAGTGACCAGGGCCTTTGCCTTGTGACTGACCATCAACTGACCCCCCTCACTGTCTCTGGGCTGAGAACTACCAAAGGTATTTCTGCTGCTGTTGCTAAGAGTCAGGACTCTGCAAAGACCTCCCCCATACCTCCACCCTGGTGTTTCAGACTTCTCCTGCCTACCTCTTAAGTTTTCGTAGGCTAGAAAAATCTCTCACCCTGGCATTTCATTGGCTCTGCTGCTCCAAGATTTGATTTGAGGAATTATTTTAAAGGTGTTTAGAGTGGAGTGTTGAGAGGGGTGTCTGTCCCTAAGCTGCTATCATGGTTCTGCCTCCAGAACTTTTGTTCTTTAGGGAAGATAGCATGGGACCATTTTACTACCTTTCTACAAGTCTATGGAACTCTTCATTGAGAGATCAATTCAAGTTGAGGATTTCACCTTTTGAAACTGGCATCTTTATGAAAGTTAAAATTCAAAGACTGGAAGGCATTCCAATCTGTCAGCAACATTTAATTCAGAATAGCACGGAGCTTGAAGATGACTGCTTGGACGATTACACCATTTCAGAAGGTTGTACCTCGGAGCTGGTATTAGCTATGTGTGGTGGATTAATAAATACTCAAAGTTACAATGAAAGACCCTCTTTGGCAAATGGCTGAATACGTGGACTCCAGTAGCAATGAGGTCTGAGAAAAGGTCTCATACAAGAAACAAGTCACCTTTTTATTGTGCTAAGGAGATCAGTTGAATTTTTTCCATGTAGTAAATAGGGGAGATGGCACTTTCACACCATTATATGAATTATTAAGTGGTGGTTCAGTTTATAATTTATATTCAGATGATAATGATGATGAAGAAAATTGAGACTTCTCCCTCCAGGCAAGAGATAATTGAAAATTCAATCATTATGAATAAAATGAAACTATTGAAGGCAAAAATGGAGACCATGAACCTCAGTAAAAAGCCTAAAAAATGTTAAGATAAAACCTTGCCCATCTATGGCTTCTGACCTTCCAGTGGTTTGATGGCAGCTGCCTGTCACAGATTGTCGAGAGTACTCCCCTACATTGGACAATCTTGCCTATCTCCACCTAGGAACTCACATCCTGCTGAGCCTTCTCAGAATACACTTTCAGCCTTGGCTACTTTGGTCACTGCTGGTGGTCATTTATGCCATCTATCACTACACATTTCCTTAAGAAAGATAAGTGGGAGAGCACCACGTTCTCCCCCAATCGATCAGTAGCATCAAATTACCAGCGAAAGTATCTCATGTTGAACTAAAAAATGCCCAACGGCCCATCCCAGGTGTTGTGGTCCCTCTTATGTCATCTCTGTTCACACAGAAACTTTTTCAGAAAATTTAGTATTTAAAACTGAGGAAGACATGACCCTATTTCCAAATGTGGAGTTGTGAGCCAATGAAGAATCTCTCTTCCTGGAAATGGATGCATTTGCTTTGTTAGCAGAAGGAATGTGGGATAACAATACATTGGTTTGGACCGCAGAGAGAAGGAAGGTAAACCAAGATCTTGTACTTCCCACTGGGGATAAAGATATTAAAACCCCAGAGCAGCATCATAAGCCTGTTGCAAGAAACATTGAATTCTGAGACCATGGAAACTATAGTTCTTAACACTTGTGAATTAAGCTCTCAGAAGAACATCCTCTTTTCATCTCTTCAGGACTCTATACTAGTAACACATCACAATTCTCTAGTGAAACCACAGAGAGAGTCCAAATGCTTTGAGTCTGGTAACCTCAAGTTCTCTGCCACACAAAGTATGTTTGCATTGGTGGATGTCCAAAATATAGCTGACCCTTTCCTAGGATTACAAGATTTCATGGTATTGAGGTCAACTCAACTGGTAAAAGATTTGATATTATTTCTGAAATCAAGGCTAGGAATATCACAGAAATGGCTAACAAAACATCCAAAGGACCTGTTGATTCTGTAAACAACATAGGTTTTCTTGCTTTGCTGACACAATGTGCTAGCAGAGACAGTTTATGGAGCTCATGTGGGGCCAACAGGCTTCGGACTTTTGCCACTGTACCATCTACAAATCTCTAGCATTTTCAAAAAAGGAAGCCTTTGGAAAAGCTCTCCCCAAATTGAACATGATGACTTTTTTCTGGTAAGTATTGTATTGCCCTTCCAAGTGTTCTTCCTCTGTCTTTTATTCGTATAGAGTCAGGAAAATGTATTAATATGATTGAACAAGGAGGCTTATAGTTAAATTCCAATTAGATCATATTAAGCAATGTTTCTTTATGAAAGTTACTGTAGTTTATTCTGTTTATCAGACTTTTTCATTATGTGATTCAGTATAAAAGAATTCAGTTACTTTTATTTCTATATATTTAAACTCTTTTTATTTTAATTTTGAAAAATTTTTAAAAATTAATTTGTTTCCTTTTAGTTTACAGGATTCAATTCCACAATTCCTTGAGTTTCACATTTTGTCCCCCTCTCTCCCCTCCCCGCCATGGCGGCATATAGTCAAGTATAGGATCTGTAAATACTTTCACATTATACATTAGTCAGGTTATAAAGACGGATTGTATCAGATGGAATGAAAAATGGTAAAGAGGACATAAAACCAAACAAGAGAAGGAAAAAGAGCAGGTATTTTGCTTCCATCTGGATATAAACTCAGTTCTTTCTAGCTCTTTCTCTGGATGCACACATTTCTCTCCATCATGAGTCTTTTGGGATTGACTTATATCACTGCATTGCTGAGAAGAGTCCAGTCTATCAAATTAAACTCCTTTTAGATTCTCACATTTCAATATATTATCTAGTTGTGTTCTTTAAAAAAAGTGCATTCATAATTTTGTTCTCAATTAATTTAAATACATTTGAAATTTAGCTACATTTAGTGTTCATGGGTATTTCTTTTTGTTTTAAAAAAAAACCTGACAATTTTATATATGTGTGTATATATTTATAGATCTCACATATTTACGTAAAAAAAGAGATCAAGGGTAACCTTGGAAAAAGCAGTTTCAGTGGAATGATGAAATCTGAAGCCAGGTTGTAAAGGGTTTTAAGAAGAGAGGGAAAGAAATCCTACTGTTGGAATATAAGCTTTCAGTGTAGGGATAGCTTCATTCGTTATATTTCTCCTCCCAGAACATTGCTCTATATCTGGCACATAGCAAGCTCTTAATAAACACATGCTGATGGACTGATTGGTGGATGAAGAACTGTCTATTTCCAGAGCAAGAGAAGGTAGCCAGAGCAGTGAAAGGTTGTTAGCTAATGGCGTGACATCAATGCTAAGAGAGGAAAAGGCTCAAGATTTCATAGCGGACCTCAGAAGTAAGGGTTAAGCTAGTTAAGAAAGGCAGTGCTTCCTGGGTGTGATAACCTTTCCACTGAGGCCTTTGTACCTTTTGAGGATGTCTATCTGAGCAGCCCATAGAACAGGAAGTGAGAAGGACGTTTATTAGGCTTGAAGCACAAAAAAGCTTTTGATCGGACAGGCAACGGGTTTCTCTCCAAGACCATGTACATTTATGGTGCCGATGATGTTGCCAAGATCAACAAGGACATTCTACAGCAGTGGGACTGGCATCCCCACACAGTCTGCTTCAATGAACCCTTGTCAGATGGCCAATTGGTACATACCCCATTCTGTGAGCTTGGGGTACAAAGATGAAAAATAGGGCATGTGATTCTTGCATAAATTACAGGAGTGGGGGGGGGGCTGAGTCCAGATCTCGGACTGTATCAGCATAGGGGACTCCCAGTATGGAGTCTCCCTCCATTGATGCAATGGGCAATTTGGTCTGGAACTTAATAGTCTTAGAGAGTTGCCTGAGGCCATAAGAGGTGGAGCAATTAACTCCTATCCACCTACCGTGTTTCCCCGATAATAAGACCTATCCCGAAAATAAGCCCTCCCCTTACTGTGTAAGATTCCTCTAAAATAAGCCCTCCCCCGAAAATAAGCCCTATTGAGATTGCTGCTGTGAAGGTGATCCCCTGTGCTACACGCTACATTACGGTACCCTCTGTATGCACCGTCCCTCCCCCCCCCCCGGTGAAACGCATGCCGCACTCCGAGCTGCATCCAATCAGAGCTGCAGCAGTGAGCGCGTCATCCTGTTCTTCCCCAGTGATTTGCTTGCTGGTGCCATTGAGAGCAGTGCCGCGGAGGAGAGCTGAGGAAGGACAACATAAGCCCTCCCCTGAAAATAAGCCCTCTGGTGTTTTTCTTTCCAAAAAAAATAATAAGACAGTGTCTTCTTATCGGGGAAACACGGTAGTATATCAGAGGCTGAACTTGAACCCAGGTCTTCTGATTCCAATGTGTGCCCTCTCTACATTTGGTCATGCTGCCTCTCATAACTGTATATGACAATATAAATAGATTTCTATTTTTTCAAAAGCTAGCCAGGTCACAAAAGTCTTACTTTTTTAATGCCAGCATTCTCCTGGTGATGTCATTCCTAGAAGAGTCATAATTACAGAAGACCCAAAGAACAGTGGAAACTCATACAGGCTGGCACCTCTTTTGCAGCTTACAAATCTTAGAGACTTGTCTAAGGGCACTAAGTGGCTAATGACTTGCCCAAGGTCACACATAGCCAGCATAAATCAGAGGCAGGACTCAACCCTAGGTCTCCTTTGCTCCGAGGCTGGCTCTCTATCCACTATGCAACACTGCCTTTCCTATGGACCAACAAATTCAGATGTAGCATGGGGACTATCTGCAAGTCACTTTTATCTTCCATATACCTCAAGCAATAGTCTTGGGCTTAAATAAGTTATAGCCAGGTTGTGATCTGCCTTGGTGGAGGGATGTAGTTCTGGACTTCCCCATCCTGAAGAAGTCATATACCACAAGCAGAAAGGGGCCCCTAAAGGGAAAGAGGAGGGTATGGAAGATGTCCTAGTAGACAGGGAGACTTCTTGGGGCTTTCAAGGCACTTAATGAATAAACAGTTTGCCCTTTTCTTCTTCTCATGAAAGAAGGGCATTAAGACCCCATAATTAAAAAAGGGAGAAAAGAAAGAACATTCTAGGGAGGGGTAAGCTTGATTGAGCACGTCTGTACCATAGTTCTTTGTACCTCCCACTGACAGCAAGTGTAATTATGGTCATGGATCTATGGAACTGAGCAAACTCAGAAGGCAGCTCATGTTTCTCCCACTGGTGGGAAGGAAGATGATGCATGGTCAAGGCTTGACAGTTTCATTTTTTGTGCAAGTGTTTCAATGTCAAGGAGGTAGGAGCCAACCACTTTGGGGAGGGTGGTGGGCTCCCCTAGAGCCTTGAAATTCTAATTTGGCCCAGATGGGTTTGACATCTCCGTCTTCTGGGGCTCATCTACAGTATCAAGTCATGTGAGTACCACCTGGACATTGCATACCAAGTATGGGCATGTCTCCTGGGGAATTTGGTCTGCACTAAGAATAGGGTGCCAAGAGGGGCCTTAAATAGCATTAAATAGCAAAGATTATTATTCCAGATTCGGGCATCAAGTCAACTGGTATCCTTGGAAGCATGGCAGTGTGCTAAATCACAGCTACTAAGTTTTCACTCCTCATCCTTTGCATTCCCCCGAAGGCTCGAATGTCCTTGTCCTTAGGCATCTCATTCCCATTGGATTCCGTGCACTGCTTCTTGAAAGGTTTTTAGGTTAGGTAAAAGGGTTTTGCCTGGGTTGCCTTTCTTTTCCTTTAAAATGAAGGAGCTTTCTGATTTTATCAGGCATTTTTAAAGCCATTTGGACATTCAGAAGAGAAATGTCTTCCTGTGTTTTATAGTTACCTTGCACCCAGGCGATAGAACCAATGCTGCCTCCATCCATTAAAGAGAAAGAAAGCAAATCAAGATCAGAGATTGGTTTTGTGACCTAGAAATTGAGTTTTAGGGGCTTCGAGGACAACATACATTCAGGAGAAGTTGGCTTGGAAAGAGGAAAAAAAAGCCAAAAGCCACTTCCTAGAACAAAGAACAACCAGGAGGTATTACCCATTCCCTCTGGGTTTTCCTGCTGAAGGTATTTAATAACAGACATTTCTAAGAATGACTGGAGATGGCTTTTATCTAGGTGGACTCCCTGCTTCTGTCACATGCCTCTCTCCCAGTCCGGCTGGTGATTGCTCAGGGTGTGTGTACAAGGGCGTGTGTGTGTGTGTTTGTGTGTGTGTGTGTGGTACTGGTTTTGGCTGCCTTCTCCCTACATTCCCCCCTACTCTGTGCCAGCTACAAGGCAATGAGGGGCTAGGCAATGGGGTCTAAGTGTTTCTGAGATGAACAGAATCAGCAAACAAGGCTGACTTCCTTCAGAGGCCAGTTGGGAGGGATCTGATTGATAGTATGCCCCCACAGTTGTGGAGGGCAATTAAGAATATATCACAGCCAGACCTTAGACTGCCTCCTTCAGAAAGTTCCAAGTTATATAAGAGAATTCATTACACAGCAAAAGGACCAGGCCCTCAGCAGCTTGAGTAGTAAATCTGGCCGCTACCTTCATATATAGCACAGTGTATTGCTCAGAGTAATTGCATGGGGGGGGCGTAATAAAGTGTGACTGAGAGCCTGGCAAGTGGGCCCCGAGAGGCTTGCTGAAGATCCCACAAAGGGTAAAAGGAATCAAGCCCCTCCATGACTCCATCCCATGCAACAGATGCATAACCCTCAAGCTTATGGCCTGTGTCTACAGCAAAAAGTCATACTTGGGGGAGAAGGCCTAAGAACAATCTCAGCAATTGGGCCAACCATTCTGCCATCTATAACAGAGCTGATGTTGCCTGTTCTGGGGGTGTGGGGAACTGGAGTGCCTGGTCCTTTCTAATGACTTCCTTTTACAGAAGACAAAATTAAGAGGGAAGTGACTTACTCAAGGTTGCTCAGGTAGGAAGCCACTAAGGCAGGACCCTCTCCAAATGCCAGGCTCATTCCTATGGCACCAAAACAATCTCCCTCAACTACTCTCACCTTAAGAGACCCAATGCAACTTCAAAGACTCCCCATATGGGTACAACGTTTCTTAAACTGTGGTTTGCAACCCACAGTTTAAAAAGCACTGAAGCAGTTGCCAGGAGAAAAAGTTTAAGAAGCCCTGTCTTCCTTAGCCAGTGCTGAAGGAGACTTGAACTCTCTTCTTCACTAGGAGACATATTTCTTTAATTTCAACTCTTTTTAAAAAAATGCTTTGTTGTTTCGAATAATGAAAGGAAGGCTAGGATGGAAATATTCTGATTTTAAAAAGTGATGAGTGTAAAGTCACTGTGGCAGATAGTCCTTGAAATATAAACTCTAAAGCATTTGCCATATTCTAAATTTGCACTCTTCGCAGACCTGTGCAGATATATTCAGCTTGAAGAAGAGTTTGGCCAGTTGTGAACAAACGAAAAAAGGGTGGAAGCTTTTTCATAATGTGAATTGCATTTGTAAGTGCCATGTTTTCATTTATTTATAATAAATGATTATATTCAAATTTAATACACCTCCAGTACATTCAACTCCTACCTGTAGAGTGGCTACAAAGCCGGCCTTAGAGTCAGGGACACATGGGTTTGAATGACAGATACACAGCTAGAGTCTGTGAACATACATTTATAAAGTAGTCGTGACTTGCCAGGCACTGTGCTAAACTCTAGTGATGCAAAGAAAGGCAAAAAACACTGTCCTTTCTCTCAGAACTCCCACTGTAATGGGAGACACAACAAACTAGGCATGTATGTACACGATGTCTACAGTGTAAATAAAAGATGATCACATAGGAGGAGGTAGTATGGTAGAAAAAGGGGGACCTGGAAAAGACTCCTACAGAAACTGGAATTTGGAGTGATTCTTGAAGGAAATCAGGGAAGCAGAAAGCAGAGGTGATGATATAGAGCATTCCAGGCATGGAGAATAGCCAAGTACAAAGGCACAGTAGGGAGGTTGAGGAATGGCCAGTGTGGCTGGATTGTAGAGTGAGGAGATAGGATGAAGGTGGCCACGGGCCTGGAAGTGGAGGAAGGGGCCAGGTTGTGAAGGCCTTTAAATGCCAGACAGAGAACTCTCTATTTGATCCTGGAGGTGTTAGGGAATCACTGAAGCCTATTTGAGAGAGGTATGGGTTAGGAAGAGTGGTCCTACGTGGCTGGCAGCCCTTCCATTTCTCATACTTCTCTCTTAAGATCTGCACCTCCTTCGAGGCGACACTCCTCAGGTGACACCTTCCAAATGAGACTTTTCCCCATTCCTCTCAGTTACTAGAATTGTCTCCCTCTTGAAATTACATTGCATACACTTATTTATTTACTTACTTAGGTCCATGTTATATCCTTCTAGTAGAATATAGGCAATATGGGGGAAGGGACTATTGTTTGTGTCTTTGGATCTCTAGCACCTGGCATGAAGTAGGCGCTTAATAAATGCTTATTGAATCGAATATATTTCTATTATATTTACACATATCCACAGCTCTCTAGATATGGCTCTGGTACATGAGGCAGACTCCATGAAGCGGCATATAGAGGAGCCAAAATGGAAAGCAGATGGGAGGGTAGAGTGAGCCACATGAGTGGGGCCCTTTAATGGGGAGCAGGCTGGAGAGGGAGCGAGAGCAGCCAGAGGAAGCGGGCTGCTCACCGCTCAGTGCCAGCATCAGAACCACTCTGAGACAAGGGGCAGAGCCTCAGGCTTCCCTGGCCAATTCTCAATGATTAATATGCTGTAATTTCATTAAAAGGGGTCAGCTTGTTGTAAGGTAATGGAGATCCCGGGACCCATCTACTCTGTTACATCATTAAAAGGAGTCAGATTTTTGGCCCTGGCACAGCAGCTTTCTTCCCTGTGATTCACACAATACCCAGAAGGCTGAGACTTCCTGGAAATCTTCATAAAAACTCCAGATCTATCAGAGATAAGGATGGAACCCCTACCCCTTTTGCTAACCAGGGGTGTGGTGCGAGTGAAGAATTTCTGTCTTTAGAGAAAGTCCAATGATGAAACTGACTAGCTTTGGCTCAACTGAAATTCAATTGGGGACCAATTCAAGAGGTCCCAGATGGACCACTTACTGCCTATGTGACCTTGGGTATTTCATCTCTAGGCTTTAGGTTCTTCTCTCATATCTATAAAATGAGAAGGCTGGGCTAGATGCCCTCTAAGGTTCCTTCTAGCTCCAATGGATGCCAGTAATAACTGAAAGAATTAGGGCTGAGGGGAGAGGGAACAGAGATTTTCCCTGGGGAGCCTCTAGCCTGTTCTTCACTGATCAATTCAACTGTTCTTTGCTGGTCAATTCAACAGACATTTGCCAAGTGAGGCTTATGTGCTAAGGCACTGGGAATACCAAGGTAAAAACAAAACCACCCCTTTATATCCCTAGTGCTTAGCACAGTGCCTGGTAAGTAGGAAGCTCTTAGCAGATCCTTGACCGGCTTGCCCTCAAGGAACTTACATTCTACAGGCGTGATGGGGGTGAAGATGACAACATTTTCCCATCTAACAAGGAGAAAGCACTGTTGGACCCAAAAGATAAGGGCACTTACTGTTCTCTCCCTCAAACAGAAGACCTCATGCTCTGGACACATACTCAGGCTAGACTGGGTTCAGGCCTAGGGGAACCTGGCCTTTAATGAGTAGACAAAATTTAGCATATATCTGGCACATAGTAGGTGCTTAATGTTTACTGACTGAGTGGGATTAGGCTCCTTTTTTCTTAGACTCTTTTGTTCATGACAAGCCCCTAACCTCAGTACTCCAGGAACTATTTAATTACAGCGTACATTTTGGCTAATATAAAGGATCTCCCCAAATGAGGAATGGAAATGTACTCAATGCAATATACGAAACAGGTATGGGACAGGTAATTACTTCCTAGACATAAAAGAAATGCTAACACAAAACACAAATGCACATTGACAAAAAGACTTAAAACAGAATTCAGTAACAAACTATGACTGCAGTTATAATCTTCTAAGAATCTGATACTTGAACCTTATCAGAACCTAAAGCATTTTGCTGGGCTTCTGAGTAGGGATTTTCTATTTCACTTTGACTTCATACTGTTCTCCTCATGGGAGATATCTTTAGGCAAACTGGACCAGGGTTTAGGCCTGGTGGTAGTTATCAACTCTACCAAATAGTTCCAAGAGACTCCCCTTCTTGCCACCAATCAGCTCTGACCAAAGGACCCAGGACCACTGAATCATTCCAATTTACATGGTTGACTTCCAAGACTGGCTTCACCCACCTTAGGACTAATAGTTATTTGTATCTAATCAGGAAAGAACAAATGGAAGAGACAGTCCCAAATCCAAGATCAGGCTCACCTAGGAAATGTAAAAGCTTTTGCTGCCATGTTCTCGGGGCCAAAAGGTGGCTGAGGTGGGGTTTAGGGTGAGCTGCCCTTCCCCCCATCCCTCAAGCAAAATCTGCTATCCACATAGAAGAAGAAAATCAGGGGACTTAAAGGTCCACTGAGTCATTAGCTCTTCCTGCTGAGAGGTCAACAAGGGAATAGCTTCATCATCCCCAAAGTATCCAAAGGATCAGTTAACACATGTGATCAACCAGAATGAATGAGGAAGGGCAGATCTATGCTTGTCCTGTTTAATCCCCAACAAACATAAGGAAATACAGAGTAATGAGAGGAAGGAGAGAATGAAGACTGATGACCAGGGGTGTGGCAGGAGGTGTGGGAGCTGGAAGGGCTGGATCCTGAGCTGAGTTATGAAAGATGCTCGAAGAGATGGCTGAAATTATCAGGGAGCCCAGAGTCCAACAGTGAGCCTTCCCATGCTTGAAATGCTCCTTCTGTCACTGGGTTAGGCTTCCCCACTTTGGCTCCGAGGAATACACAAAAACATCTGGACTCATCCGTCTTTCTCTTTTTTTCTCTAGCAAGACCTTGGCTACAAAATCATCCTGGGAACAAAATAGTAGTAGGGAATTCCCTCGGTTACCTTCACATCAAACACTCTTCATTCACTCAACGAACATTTGGTCAAGCACCAACAAGATACTGAACACTGTGCTCGCCACTTTATGGGAGATACCAAAATTAGATACAACATAGACTCCTACCTTCATGGCACTTCCACTCTGTGGGGGAGGGGAGTATTAAATAAACACATGTCCCTATAATGCCCCAAAATGCATTAGACAGGGGGAAAACAAAGTTCTATGTGAGGTCTCAGGGGAATAGTAGTTATTGAGGGAAACACGGAAAGTTTCCTGGAAGAGGTGGCATTTGGGTTGGTCATTAAGATGGGGAGGAGTTCATCTGGAAAAAAGAGCGGGGGGAGATAGCAGGCATAGGAAAGTGTGTCAGCAAAGGCACCGAGTTAGGTGAGTTCAGGGAATTCTCAAGGAGCAGAATTGTCTGGTTTGGCTAGAATAGGTGTGGAACAGAATAAAATGAGCTATCTGGAAAGGTAGAGGGGGTGCCAAGTTACAGAAAGCCTTGAATGCCAAGCAAAGGAGCCACTAAAGATTTCCAAGCAGAGGAACAACAAAACCTCTCTAAGTAAGGAAGATTATTTTTAGAGCAATGGCAAAGTTGGGATGTAGCAAGAGAGGCTGCAGAGATGGAATTGATGGGGCTGAGTAACCGACTGGCTCCAAGACTTGAGGACGGAAGATGGGTTAGATCATCAAAGGTTTGAACGCGAGATATTGACAGGGCCATAGATGGACACAGCAACGGGGGAGAAGGTTTAGGGAGAAAGGTGATAAGGGGAGAAATGTTGAGTTTGAGGTGTCAGTGGGGACATCCAGGTGGAATTGTCTAGCCTTTGGAGATGTGGGGCTGAAGTAGGGAAGAGAAGTTAGGTTTGGAAATTCAGATTTGGGAGTCATCTGTCTGATAGTGGTACCATGGCAATGAATGAGGCTGCCAAGGGAGAAAAGAGAAAAAGGTTCAGGGCAGACCCTTTGGGAAAACCTACATTAAGGGACAGGGACAGCTAGGTGATGCAGTGGATACAGT
Organism: Petaurus breviceps papuanus; assembly: GCF_028583685.1. NCBI lineage: Eukaryota > Metazoa > Chordata > Mammalia > Diprotodontia > Petauridae > Petaurus > Petaurus breviceps. The sequence continues at coordinate 1,460,400 of NW_027187270.1, forward strand.
GCTGGGCCTGGTATCGGGAAGACTCATCTTGAGTTCAAATGTGGCCTCAGACACTTATTAGTTGTGTGACCCTGGGCAAGTCACCTAGCCCTGTTTGCCTCAGTTTCCTCATCTGGAAAATGATCTGGAGAAGGAAATGGCAAACCACTCCAGGATTTTTGCCAAGAAAAACCCTAATAGGTTCACCAAGAAGAGTTGGACACGACTGAAAAACCCCAAACATTAAGGGCTACGAAGAAGGCCGGTGGGGCCGGTGAAGAGGACAGAGTGTTTCAAGATGCAAGAAGAAAAATCAAATTTTTATAAAGGCAAGATGGGAGAAAACCTCAGGCAAGAGGGGGTAGACAACATGATCACCTGCACAGAGAAGGTAAAGAAGCTTGAGGGCTGAAAGGAAGGCCATTACATCTGCCCATCAGGTCATTGGTGACATTTGAGAGAGGAGTCTTGGTAGGAGCTGGCAGAAGCGCAATTGAAAAGGTGTAAAGAGAGAGTAGCTGGTGAGCAAGGGGAAGAATCAGCCATCTACTTTCCCCAGTAATTTAGCAGCAAAGGAGAGACATGGGCTCAGCATCATCATGCCCATGGAGGGTGGCTCTTCTCATCCATCTGAGTCATGAATTCTGATTCCCTTAATCACTCTAGGGGAAGGAGGCCTTGGGCCTCCCCCCACAACACAAAGTGGCCAGATGACGCATTGCATTTGGCAAAGTAATGGCAGCAAAACAAACTTTCTTCACTTCTGCATTCCACTTCTTTTCTGAGTGTTTTTATTAAAAGAAAATCCATCATCTGTTCTTTGCCCAGAAGTGAAAAATTGAGCTGGACGGTGTGTAGGAGGAAAGGCAGTATATGATCGATGAAAGACCTTTCTTATCCCTGCCATGGAAAGAGTGCCAAGCTACTTCGAAGGAGCCTCTGTTCTCTCTGTAGGGGAGCAGCTTGTAGAGGGGAGATCTGGAAACCTGGCTTCTGGTCGCTCACTTTCTAGCTGTGTGCCATTGGGCTAGTCATTTCTCTCCAGGTCTGTTTTTTTTCCTCCATTAGATGAGCTCTCCAGAGGGATTAGATGACCTTAGGTCCCTTCTAGTTCTGAACTCTTTAATTCATGAGTCCTGAAGTTTTCATTTTAGGTTTAAAGAGGCTCTTCCCAGTGCCCCTCACCTTCCAGAACACCTCTGGCAACAGAAATGTGACCATGGAACTACTCTGCTCTAGTACAAAGGCTGTGCCCTATTGCTTTTAGGTTAAAATACCAACTTTTTTGCATTTGAAGTCATTCACAGCCTGACTTAGTCTACACGTAAAGATTATTACATATTACTCCTCTTCATGTATTCATTCCAACCAAACCGAGCCTGTCTGCTGTGTCTTGGATACGATGCTTCTATCTCCCATCTCCTCTACTTTTGCTGAGTCTATCTCCCATACCTGAAACACTATCTCCCTCTTCACCTCTCTTTTCTTCAAACACTAACTCCCCTTTAGGATGCAGCTCAGGTGCTACTTCTTACATATGGCCTTTGCTGATGATCTCAGTTCTTTGAGTTCCCCTCTCCCCAACTGGAATTAATTTGTATTCACTTTCTGTACATAGATTGAAATTTTTATTTTATAAGATAAAATTCATTCATTATATTCTCCCCCCCCCATCCCAATGAATAAAAGGAAAACAAAATCCTCACAACAAATACGCGTAGTAAAGTAAGACAAATTTTCACATTGGCCATGTCCTAACATGTTATGATGCTGTGGACTGTGTCGGGAGGTGGGCAGCAGGTTTCATTATTGGGTCTCTGGAGACACGGTTAGTCACAGTGTTCATCAGAGTTCTCAAGTCTTTCAAAGTTGTCTATCTGTATTCTGTTGTTGTTACTGTATAAATTGTTCTCCTGGTGCTGATCACTTCACTCTGCATCAGTTCATACCAGTCTTCCAGGTTTCTCTGATACCATTCCTTAGTGTCATTTCTTATGGTACAATAGTATTTCGTTACATTTGTATGCCACATTGTTCAGTCATTCAAAAATTGCTGCTATAAATATTTTTGTACATATAAAGCCTCTTATGCATTCTTGATCTCTCTGGGAACACAGGGCACTATCACTGGGTTAGTCATTGGTTAGTGACTTTTGGGGCATAGTTACAAATTGCATTCCAAAATGGTGACATAAATTCCAATAATAATGCATTAATGTGTAAGTTTTCCTGTAGGGCTCCCCCACTTTTATCATTTTTGGGTTTTTTTTGGTCATTTTGCCAATCTAATCCGTGTGAGGTAGAATATCAGAGTTGCTTTAATTTACAGTTATTAGTGATTTGGAGCATTTTTCACATGGCTATTGATAATTTAGATTTCTATCTTTGAAAACAGCCTATTTCATATTCTCCTACCACTTATCAATTAGGGAATGGCTCTTATGTTTATAAAATTGGTTTAGTTCCTTAAAATATGTCTTGGAAATGAGACCTTTGTCAGAGAAGCTTGCTGAAAAGATTTTTTCCTTTAGTTACCTATTTCCCTTCTAATCTTAGCTGTATTGGTTTTGTTTGTGCAAAATCTTTTTAATTTTAGGTAATCCAAATTGTCCATTTTATCTTCCATGGTCCGCTATATCTCATTTGATCATGAATACTCCCTCTATTCATACATCTAAAAGGAATTTTTTTCTTGTTTCTCTGATTACATTACTTTTTATATTGAAATCATGCTTCCATTTGGACCTAAGAGTGGTTTATGGCGTGCAGCTTTAGCCTAGACCTAATTTCTGCCAGATTCCAGTCAAGTTTTCCCAGCAGATTTTGTCTAATAGCTAGTCTTTACTCCATTAGCTAGAGTCTTTGGATTTACTGAACATTAGAACACTGTATTCGTTTGCTTCTCTATGTTGTATATCTAGTTTGTTCCACTAATCAAGCTATCCCTTTCTTAACCAATATCAAATCATTTTGATGATTACTGCTTTAGAGTATATGTTGAGATCTGATATTGTCTGGCTCTTTTTGTTTCTTCCTTTCCCCCTTTTCCTATTATTTCCCTTGAGGTGCTTGACCTTTTTGTTCCTTCAGATGAATTATTTCTTTTCTTTGGTTCCATAAAGTAATTTTTTTTGTAGTTTGATTGGTATGGGGTTGAATAAAGTGATTTAAGTAATCTTATTTTTATTACACTGGCTCAGTCTGCCCATTGAACAATTAGTATTTCTCTAAATACTTAATTCTGTCTTTATGTACGTGGTATTTTGTAGTTGTATTCATACAGTTCCTGTGTGTCTTGAGACACAGACTACCAAGTATTTTATATATTCTGTAGTTTTTAATGGAAGAAATCATTCTATCTCTTTCTGCTGGGTTTTGTTGGTAATATACAGAAATGCTGTTGATTTGTGAGGATTTACTTTATATCTTACAACTTTGCTGAAGCTAGTAATTGAGGTTTTCTAAGTAAAACATCCTATCATCTATAGAAAACGAAAATTGTTTCTTCTTTGCTTATTTCTACTCTCTCAATTTCTTTTTTGTGTCTTATTGCTCCAGTTAGCATTTCTAGAATGATTGCTATTAATGGACATCCTTGCTTTACCCTGGATATTATTTGAATGGTGTCTAGTTTATCTCCATTGTTTGTGATACTGGCTCTTGATTTTAGATAGCTATTGCTTACCAAATTAAAGTCCAATCATTTCTATATTTTCTAATGTTTTTTTTAAAAACAGAAAAAGGTATTGAATTTTGTTAAAAATCTTTTTTTGCATCTATTAACATAATTGATGATTTTTGCTGTTCTTGTTATTAATGTGGTCTATTATGTTTAATTTTTCCAAATACTGAACCAAGCCTGCATTCCCTGTATGAATCTAATATGGTCATAATGCATGAAATTTTTGATATGTTGTAGCCTCTTTGCTAAAATGTAAATATTTTTCATTAATATCTGTTATATAATAAATAGAAAACTATTTATTATGGTTTTCTTTCTCTGTTTTGACTTTATCTGGCTTAGATTTGAAGACCTTATTTGTATCATCAAAAGCATTTGGTTAGATCTCTTCTTTTCCTGTTTTTTTTGCAAACAGTTTATATAATATTGGAATTAATTACTCTGAATGTTTGGTAGAATTTACTTGTAAATTCATGTGGTCTTGGGTTTGGGTGTTTTTTGAAGTTCACTAGTGACTTTTTCAATTTTTTCTTCTTCTGAGATTAAATTATTTAAGTTTTCTATTTCTCACTCTGTGAATCTGGACACTTTGTGTTTTTATAAATAGTCATCCATTTCATTTAAGGTTTTTGGTTTATCGGCATATAATTGGATAAAATAGTTTCTAATAAATCCCTTAATTTCTTTTTCATTTTTTGTGATTGAAAAATTTTTTTGATACTAATAATTTGGTTTTCTTCTTTTTTAAAAAAACAAAATTAGCTAGTGGTTTATCAGTTTTAAAAAACAGCTCCTTTTTATTTATTAATTCAATGATGTTTTGCTTTTAATTTTGTTAATCTCTTCAATTTTCAAAGTTTCTATTTTGGTGTTTAATTCATTTTAAAAAAATTTGTTGGTTTTCCAGTTTTTTTTAAAAAGTTGCATGGCTAATTGTTTTAATCTTTCTCTTTTTTTGTTAGTAAAAGCATTTAGAGACATAAATTTTCCCCTAAGAATTACTTTGGCTACAACTCCAAAATTTTTGCATGATTTTTTATTGTTGTAATTTTCTTTGATGAAATGATCTATTATTTTGACCATTTGTTCTCTGACCTGTCAATACCACAGGACCATTATTTAATCTTCATTAATTTTTAATCTTTTTTTCAATGGCCCTTTATAGAATGTAATTTTAACTGCACTGTAATCAGTAAAGGATATGTATAATATTTTTCATTTGTTTATGAGGTTTTTTAATGCCCTAATAATACATGGCCAATTTTTGTAAATGTGCCATTGTAGTCTTAAAAGATATATATATATTCCTTTCTATTCTCATTAAGTAATTGCCAGAAATCTTTCATATCTAAGTTTTCAAAAATTCTCTTCAGGTTCTTGCATTCTTTCTCACTTAATTTTTTGTCTAGGTCCAAAATAGGTGTACTGAGATCTCCCACTGCTATAATTTTACTTTCTATTTCTCCCTAGAACCCATTTACCATTTCCTTTAAATATTTACATGTTATGTAATTTGTTGCATATGTCAAGAACTGATATTAATTCATTGTCAATGGTACCTTTAAGTATAATGTACTTTCCCTGTTTATCTCTTTTAATCAAGTCTATTTTTGCTCTTGCCTCATCTAAAATCATGATTGCTATACTACTTCTTTCTGGGTTTGTTGAAGCATAATAGATTTTGTTTCCACTCCTTATTTTAAATTCATGTGAAACTTTGTTACAAGTGTGTTTCTTATAAACAACATATTGTTCAATTTTGAGCTGTCCTCTTTAATTTTATTAGCGAGTCCATGCCATTAACATTCACGTTTTGGTCTGGCATTCCTCCTAAATCTTTATTGCAGCAGTTATGGGGCATAGCTGGGCTATACTAATTCCTCTTTCTCTACCATCTTTGCTCTTCTCCACTCTGTGTATACTGTATTTTGTGTTTGTGTCTTTTTTTGTATTTGTCCAGTAGAATGTAAGCTCCTTAAAGATAGGGACTATTTCTTTTTTCTTTTTGCATCTCCAGTACCTAGTACAGTATCTGGTATAATAAATGCTCATGAAACTGAATAGAAATTTATTAAATCAAGATAGCAGTTTTATTTCTTTTCAAGCAAGGAAAAGCTGTGGTCATTTTTTTGTCATTGCTTTTCTCTGAAGCTTTTCTTTAAGTTGCTTGGGACTTAGTTAATTTCTGTAAATTTCTTTTTTTTTATTTAAACATTTTTTTTGGTCTTTATTACTTTGTTTGCTTTTAGTTTACAAGGTTCATTTCCATAATTCCTTGAGTTTCAAATTTTCTCTCCCTCCCTCCCTCCCCATGACAGCATACAATCAAGTATAGTATCTGTAAATACTTTCACATTGGACATTAGTCAGGTTATAAAGAGGGATTGTATCAGATGGAATGAATTATGGGAAAGAAGAAATAAAACCAAACAGGAAAAAGAAAGACAGCAGGTAGTTTGCTTCAATCTGGATTCAAACTCAGTTCTTTCTAGTTCTTTCTCTGGATGTAGACATCTCTCTCCATCATGCGATTTTTGGGGTTGACTTATAACCCTGAATTGCTGAGAAGAGTCCAGTCTATCAAAGTTGGTCATCACACATATGTTGTGTCTGTAATTGTGTACAAATTTCTCCTGGCTCTACTCTTCTCACTCAGCATCAGTTTGTGTAAGCCTCTCCAGGTAGATAGAAAGTCCATGTGCTCCTCGTTTCTTATAGTACAATTTTTAATTAATTAATAAGTTAATTTCTGTGAATTTCTTGGCATTTTTAAGTTGCCTGAACACCTCTGAAAACTATTGATAAAATCAGCAAAAAGAACTAACTCTGGGGGCTTAATAAAATTCAAGTCAAAATTTCCTACCGAGTTCCCCAAAGCATTTGTAAGGTATCTTCATTCAGAGCCGAGTAAACGTTCTCAGGAGAAGAGTGACAAAAGGAAATAAGCTGTGTCCTTTGGTTATCATCACAGAGTTTAACTCTAATAAAAATGTCATTGGCTGGGAAAGGGCACGGTGGTGGCGGTTCGCCCTGTGAGTCTGAATACACATTGGTCTGGTACTAGTTGGATGAGATGTCCTCAAAGGTCCCTTTCCAGCACTGAGAGTTTGTGATTTTGCCATGAAGCCTTCAGGAAACCATACTCCCTAATGGTTTAAACTAGTGGAAGGTCTCAATTAAACGAAGGGCAGGATATTCTCAAGGATAAATGCCATCCTGTTCCTTTTAAGCGCTTGTAGCCATTCAAACTAGGCAAGCCAAATTCGTTTATGTCCAACTTCTCCCCAGATGTGCTCCAGTGCTTATCAGTTCAGCGTCAGTTCTTTATAGGTAAATGGAAGAAAAGAGGGCTGGATTTGGAATCACATGACTTGGGTTTGAATTTCCCCTCTCTGCTTCTACTTTGTTGTGGGATCTTGGGCAAGGTATTCAACCCCTCTGGGTGTCAGTTTCTTCATCTGTGAAATGAAGGGATCAGAGTAGATATCTTCTATGGCTCCCTGAAGCTCTAAAGCTTAGACCTTGAGATGTTCTCCAGGAAACGAGGGAAAATCAGATTAAAAGTGAATTCTAAGGTCTCTTTGAGATCTAATTCCTAGGAAGCTAGGGATGGCCCAGTCTCTGCAGTTTTACAGCCAAACAGAGAAATTCAAAACTGTTGAGGTTTCCCCCCCCCCCTCCATCCTCCCATATCCAGGCCAGGCTTTCAAAATCATCTCTAATTGACCTTAGTTTAAGTGCTTTCAGGGGGTGCTAGTGGAGAATGCCATCTCTCTTATTCCATCAATTCTCCTACTGTGTCACTAAGGGCAGAGTTTGAGACTACCCAACTGGCCTGCTAGCTCTTCCCGAGACTTCATATTCCCATTTCCAGCCTCCAGGGATCCACATGGGTGGCCCCATGCCTGGCCTAAATTCCCTCCTCATCTCTTTTAGCATCTCCGAAAGCCTCGGCTCAGGGGCCATTTGGCTTCTGCCCAAAGCCTTTCCTGATCCCTTCAGCTGCCAGTGCTTCTTTCCTCCTCAAATGATCAGGTATATTCTTAGCTGTCCGAATGTTGTCATCCCCTCCCCTCCCCGAGAATGGGAGATGCTGGGGGTGGGGCTTATTTCATTTGAGTCTTTACATCCCTGGTACCTAGTACAGCACCTGGACCCTGGCAGGTGCTTCCTAAATGTTTATTGGATCATGGAATTGACAGAAACCGCTTTTCTGGCGGCATCCCGGTGAGCCAATAGTTGGAAGGGAAGTAGGGATGCTGTTACATCCTCAATCAACTGACCAGAACTCATACTTTACAAACCTCAAAACACTAGAGAAATGGGAGTTATTAGCTATGCCATCTCTTCTCTCCCTATCTTCATTCACCCTGCTATTTGGTATTATTTTCCTGATATTGTTGCAGTCTATGTGAATCTGCATCTAATCTTTTGGTTTCCATCATGCTGTAACACAATTTGTTCAAACATTCCTCTGTAACATTATCTCAGAGTTTAAAGGGACTCCTTTATATCTGAACAGAAGTGCTTTCCTATATGGTTCTTACATTTGGCCATCTAACCTCTGGTTGAAGACTTTCAGTGACAGGGAGCTCACTAACTCTCAAGGCAGCCCATTCCACTTTTAGCAAAACACCCTCTAAGTTTTCTGTTCCCCTGGCTACATCTGTTCTCTTAACATATCTATCTATATCTGTATATACCCCTTTCCTTCAATTGATCCTCACTAATCTTCATATAGCATGAATTGAGGCCCTTTGTCATGATGGTTATCCCCATCTGGACATTTTCCATTTTTTGTCAATGTCCTTCTTAGAATGTGGTACCCAGAATGGACATCCCAAGTGTGGCCTGACCAGGGCCTCCATTAGACTGTGAGGGCTGTTGTCTCCCATTCTTTGTATCTCTAATGCTTAGTACTGTGCTTGCCACATACTAGAAGCTTAACAAAGGCTTGCTAACTGAGTGATCAGGGTAGAATACTGCAAGATTATCATCTCCTACTTCTGAACATGATGCCTCTCAAGGTAGCCAGGGAAGGAATTAATTTTCTTGGCTACCACATCACTCTCCTATTGAGGTTGCCATCCATAAAACTCCCCAGATCTTTTTCTGATGAACTGCTGTCTAGGCCAGGCCTTCTTCACCTTACACTTTTAAAACTGATTTTTTTTTCACCTTTTTTTGGAGGGGCAATTGGGGTTAAGTGACTTGCCCAAGGTCACACGGCTAGTTTTTGTGTTAAGTGTCTGGATTTGAACTCAGGTCCTCCTGACTACAGGGCTGGTGCTCTATTCACTGTGCCACCTAGCTGCCCCTAAAACTGATTTTTGAACACCAATATAAGACTTTACTTTAATTCAGATTAATCTTCTAACATTTGGCCCAATGTCCTGGCCTGTCAAGATCCTTAGGGATACTGACTCTCTTATCCAGAATGTTAGCTTCCCTTCTAGCTAAATGAATTAGCATCTTGCCAGGCCTCCTCATCATAAGCCTTCGGAGGAGGAAGCCCTTGGTTCAGTAAAAGGCAAACTTGGAAGCGACTCTGGGACATTTTTGTTGATGTCACATGTTGCTTCTTAATTTTGTAAACCCTTTAGCTCTTAGCATTTCTAGGGGCCCCTTCTTATCCACTGCATAGTATCTAGTTGACTGGAAGCATATTAGAAGAAAAAAGTGCAGTTTACGGGGCTCCTTTTCAGGACTTAAAACTTGCTTTCAGTTCTGGTCCTTTCCATGTTAGCTGGGAGTCTAATTTTTAGTTGAAAATTAGATATTCTGGTAGGAATTTTAAAGGGTGTGGTGATGCCATGGTTGGAAGTGTTTGTGTGGAGAAGGAAGGAAGAAACCTGGCAAACTCTCACAGGTGAGAGGCTTCTGGTAAGAACTGAGCTACTGATTGGTAAGTGATAGGATGGTAGGGATTGTAGACGGCTTGCTTCTTAAGAGTGCTATGGAGTTGAAAGGGAAGTTGGAGGTGATCTGGTGCAACCCTTCATTTGACAGATGAAGAGCAGATGAAGTAACAGTGGCCAAAAAAAGTCAGGTGACTTGTCCAAGGTCACCTAGGTAATAAATAGCAAAGATGGGACTTGTATGCCAGCCTCTTGGAATAGCAAACCACCTCCCTTCCTCTCTCTCTGATCTCCCCATCCCTTCCAGCCTTAGATCTTTCAACCCAGAGAACGCATGACTTGTCCAAAGCCCCACAGCTAGGCAGGCACATTTAGAACCTGGACTAGAACCCAGATCTTCTAAAAACCAGTTCTCTCTAAGACATAAAGTGTTTCATCACTAATTGCTTAACTTTACTTATGTTTAGAGGTTCCAAACACACACAAAGAAAATACTTTATATTATGTCCCTTCTTGATAATTGACTTTCAACATCAGGATTCTATTATTTTTCAGCACAAATAAAGTCGGTAATTTAAGTCCATTTCAGAACTATAAATTTAAGACACTTCAGCTAAAGGAGCCCCAAAGCACAACCTGGTTAAAAAACAATGAAGCAAAAATAGAGATGGGAAATACTAGAAAAGGGCTATACTGATTTACAAGATTCTTCAATGCCAGTAATGGACTTTAGTCCACCATATGGGTAATGACAATGAGGCTCAAGAGTTTTAAATAATGAAAACCTGATTTGCTAACACCCTGTGCTAAAAAAGGCGCACGAAAGCATGTCGACATTTTAAAAAACTGAGCGTTGTTAGAAAAAAAAACCCCCAAATATCTTTTAGTTTGAGACCAAACCAATCTTGATGCTTATTTCATCTAAAACTTTTCATTACAGCAAAATGCAGAAGCTGTAATTTATAAAGGCCCTGCAACATTCTAGGGTGAACTCAGTGAAACTGGAAGCCAAATTAATCTCAGAACTCTGCGAATGAAATTCACTGAGTAATCAGTGGGAGGAATCTGAAAGGAGAGGCAGTTTGGTGCAGTGGGTAGAGCACTGGTGTTAGAATCTGCAAACTCTGACATGAAATCCTACCTCAGAACCTTCCTAGAGGGGTAACTTTGAGCCCCTCCATGAGGGGCCTCAGTTCCATCATAGAAAAATAGGGAGAATAGCAGTCCATTCGGGACAGGATTGTTGTGAGAATCAAATGGGGGAAATAACCATGAAGAGCTTTGCAAACATCCCAATGGTCCTTAAAGGTACCTACAGCTATCTGAGTGCTAATTCTAATCTCAAACGTGTATCATCCATTGCCTCCATCTGGCAGCAGCTGCTGCCTCAGAAAGGTCCACATGGACTCTCAGTTGAAAGTACTGCTTAGCTCTTGGCAAGCCTTCCCCATTGGCTCAAAGTTCTTTCCCCTGTTCTTTCTCTACTTTCTCTGGTTCCTGGGCTCAACAAACCTTTGCCTCTGGCTCTGAGGTCCCTCCACCCCCACAGACTCTATTACTAGACTCTTTGAAAGGATCTGAGAGTTTAGACTGCTCTCCCAGTCCACCTAAGGAACAAGTCTTATTGCTGATTTTAAATTACAGCAAGCGGCCTGGAGGTGAGGCATTTCTGTGAAAAGGCTGGATCCAAATGCTTGACCCCACGAGTACATCCACTTGAGTTCAGAACTAATTAGTACACTTTCTTAAGCGATCAGATAATCATCTGACTTCCAATTTAGAAGGAACTTGAGAGATCATTTAATCCAACTTCATTGTTTTAGAGATGAGAAAAACAAGGCTGGGGGGAGGGGGGGGGAGCCATAGATGTCTGCACGTAGCCAATGTGGAGTTTTGTTTTGTAAAGCGAACTGGTGATAATTCTGTCAAAAACAAAAGAAAATAATGAAAGTAGGCAAAATGAAGCATTTAAAAAACATACACCAAGAAAAAAGGAAGGAAGGTGGGAAGGAAATACAGAGAAATAGGAAAACTTGGAGAGTAAAAGGTTGAATTGATCAAATACTTCAAAAAAGATTGGTGGTTTCACAAATACTCTTTATTCATTATCATTTTTGTTCATTTGAACATTATTATATATATTCCATATACTTAATATATGGAAATGTTCTTTTTTGTACTTGTAAAGTTCAGAATTTTTAAAAAGGCAATAAAATGTATCACAGTCTTTCCATCTTTCTTAACCAGAGGTTGCTCAAGATAATTTGTTCTGGTAACTCATTTATTCTTATAACTCAGGGTCCTCATTATGAGAGCGATTACCACACCAGATAATTGCCTACTGAGGTATGTCTAGGGTTGTTTGAACAAATGACTCTAGACCATTGGGCTTTCTGTGTTCTATGTTTTTAAAACATTTTTTTTCAATTAAAAATCTTTCTACTTTTCCTCCTCCATTGGGGAAAAAGTAAAATAAAATTATTTTTAACAAATACATATAGTCAACCAAAATAAATTCCCACCTTGGCTGTGTCTAAAAATCAATGTCACTCTGCACCGGGAGCCTAGTATCTCTGAGCATGTGTCTTCCTTGGTTCTCTGGAATTGTGATTGGTATTGCATCGATCAGAGGTCTAAAGTCTTTCAAAGTTGTCATCTTTACCATTTTGTTGTTACTGTATAAAATGTCTTCCTGGTTCTGCTCACTTTCTTCTGCATCAGCTCATACCAGTTTTCCCAGATTTCTCTAAAACTGCCCCATCATTATTTCTTACAGAACAATCACATTTCATTACATTTGTATCCCTTAATTTGTCTCAACATTCCCTGATTGATGGGCACCCCTCTGGTTTCCAGCAGCCCCTCTCCCTGCTGTGCCTCTAATTGAATGCTATTTATATAAGCTGTGAGCCTGGACAGGAGATTCCCCAACTTGTTAGAATTCTGTGTAAGTTAAGGGCAAATTGGTGCTGGGAAGGGACTCAAAGGACCATTTATGAGTGAAGGACATGGAACCAGTGCCATGCCTTAGTAAAGCAGTGTGAAAGTCTAGGAGGAAGAAGGCTGGCTTGGAGTCAGGAGATGTGGGTTCAAATTCTATTCTGTCTAATGTTTTCTAGTTGTGTGATCATGGGTAAATCTAAGCCTCAGATTCCCAAACTAGAAAATGGGCATGATAATAATAGCATTTGCCTCATAGGCTTATGAGGCCCAGATAAAATAATCCTTGTAAAGTTCTTTGCATACTTGAAAATGCTATATGAAGGTCAGCTGTCATCCTTCTTGCTTGCTCAGTGACTTTTTTTTTGCTCCCTTCCTAGGCTAGCAGAGGTGGCAGGCAGGCTAAAAGTGGTTGTGGCATTTTTCCTAGGTTGGAAGTGGAGACAGTCAAGTCCCATGAGAGACGAGGACTCTTCCTCAGTTGGTGAGGGGGGATCCTGACACCCTCAGTGGGCACCAGACCCCCAACCCCATAGAGTCCTGGGGCAGAAAGTGCTCCAAATGCTCCCTTCCATTCCCCTTCATTTCTCTAAGGTGGTTTTCAAACAAAGGCAACTTAATGTCTGTCTGAAGTGGGAACCACTTGGTTCAGAGGTCTGTAACTGCTTGAAGTCCTTTCTCCTTTAGAAAGACATTCTTCCTCTCCGGAGACTACTGACCATCATATGAGGAAGGAGCTAAGCAGGAAGGGGAGGAAACCAGGCTACGGTGGGCAGTAGGAAGGATGCCATTTACCTATGGACAGTCTGGAGGTTTCTTGACCTTTGTGGTCTATGTGAGGTAGGGAAGAGAAACACTGCTGTCCCCAGTTTGCAGAGAAGAAAACAAACTGGGAGAAGCAGATCCAGGACTCCAGCTCAGGGCTTCCTCCAGAAATCCCAGGGCCCATTCTGGCTCACTGCAGCATGGAAAGGCAAGTACACAATGCACTTCTGAAATTGGCCCATATTCCCATGGGAATGCTCTCCCTCCTCACCTCTGCCTCTTACAAACCTGAGTTTCCTTCATAGCACAACTCAGATGCCACCTTCAAGCTGTCCTGACGCATTCTAGAAATTACCTTGGATACACACACACAATTGTATTTATCTTTGCACGTGTACATGTTTATTGGAGAAGGACCCAATATAACGTGAGCTCCTGAAAGACAAGGACTGTTAGTTTTGCCTCTGGATCCCTGGGGGTCTAATACTTAGTAGGCCTGGAACATAGTAGGCACTTAAATTGCCTATGTGCTCAGCCTTCCTTTGGCCATATTTGCCCCCTGCTCTTCCTTTTTCTGGATTCCAGTTACAGCACATATAAGGGCCGCTGCCAAAGGTGCTTGGTACATAGTTAGTGCCCCTGATGAATACTGATTGCCTGCTTTAGACCCAGAAGCGTTTCTTTGCTAAATGATTCCCACCTAGTGTCTCCTTCCCAGCCAGTCTCTCATGGGCCCAGTCATTTGTTCATTACCATTGGGGGGAAACTGACAGACACTGGAGTCCCCATTACCCCACCCCTTTCAGATTCAGCAGCCACGGAGGTCCAAACCCTGACAACCCTAAGTGGGAGAGATAAGAGGTAATATGGTGGCTGAGGATCACAGCTTATCTGTCTGGGACAACAGCCGCTTAGAGGGAACTTGATCAAGTTTGGGGGCAGCAAATTAGGCTTCACCAAGATAAGTTAAAACCAAACCCAGGCCATCCTGTGCCACACTTTCAAGGCGTATATTTTATTTGAAATAATTGAGCCGATGGGTCGCTCTTAAGAGGGAGGCCCCTGCTTTCCTCGGGAGATGGATTCTCCACCACTACTATGGGGTGCCAGAGGAGGAGAGGGTTCACTCATTCCACCAAATGACCCAGGCTAAGTTGGGCAGTCATTTTGAAAAACATGAAGCCAGGGCACGGTTTCAGTGCCATCTAGCCTGGGTACTGGTAACCTATTAGCAGAGCTACGAGAATTTTATTATCGTCCTTTTAAGTTCAGTAGTTAGATGGAAATCACACCATAAAACAGAAATATGGCTGACTATTGACCTGGTTTACTCTATTAACAAAGTAATGTGCGTATCTTTCCTGCTCTTATAGGGGAGTGCTTTTTCCTGGAAAAAAGGGTACAGGGACCCTCTGGCACTTCCCCTCAACAGGGGGGCTGATGAGGCAGATGTCCAAGTCCACAAAGGCCCACCCACCAATCAGGGTGGGCTACACTTCTAGGTTACTTCATTATGCTTGTGGCCCTTTCCCCCCTCCCCCCTTCTTTCTCTGTTGGGAAGCTAATTAGAGAAACCTTAGGCTAATGTTCCAGCCCCTTGCCCCCCGCCTGTTCTGGGGAGAGTGAGAAATAGAAGCAAGGTGAGCAGGCCCAATCAGAAGCCTGTTGTGGGGGCAAATTTCCATTCAGGGCAGGCAGAGACAAAAGGAAAAAGACGGGCAAGGATTTCTCATTGGGGGCTAAGCCCTGTTCCTCTAACCCACCTGTGGCTGGCTTTATTGAATTCAGGCTGCTGTCTCAAAGGAAGGCATGGGGGGAGGGGCGAAGGGAGGCATCTGGCTGTCCCCCCCTTTCCCTCCCCCCCTTTTCCAGTTAGAGCAGAAAAAAACCAATCCGCGGGCAAATATTGAACAGTGTGTGTATGTGTCTATATATTATATAACGTGTGTGTGTATGTGTATGTGTGTATAAAGAGAGAAAGAGAGAGAGAGAGAGAGAGAGAGAGAGAGATTAAGTTTAAGGTATAGAATCTAGATCTAACTACATAATAGTTTTAACCTTCAGGAGAAATTTCTTCCCTGTTCCAGTCCTTGGTTTTCCCATCTGTAAAGTGGAGGGTGGGGCAGTGGACTAGACCAGGGGTCCTCAATCCTTTTCCTGTTCCAGAGCTCTTCATCAGGCTGGGGAAGCCTGTGGATCTTTTCTCAGGGAGTTTTTTCCCCTTGTTTTGAATTCAACTTTATTTTATTTTCAGTTCTGAGATATCTCCCTCCCACCTTTTTCCTCCATCTCCTCATAAGGCTTTGAAATGCATAAAATACAATCCATCTGATTACAAAGGGAACCGATTACATTGAAATAGTTATGACTATTAAAAAAAACCTAATTCACAGAAAACCCCTGATAAATGACCTTGGAGTCCCAGGCATGTTCTTAGCTATTGGCTTGAAGCCCAATGTGCCCTAGTCAGAAACATGTGGGAGGGTAGGAGAGGGCAGTGGGCAGAGCCTGAGGCCTCCAGCCAGACGCAGTCAGTATCAAACCAATTCTGTCCCCCTGCGTCTGTGTGAGCCTGGCCAAGTCCCTTTGTCTCTTGTCCCTCCCCAGCCTTAGTTTCCTCAT
Organism: Petaurus breviceps papuanus; assembly: GCF_028583685.1. Taxonomy (NCBI): domain Eukaryota; kingdom Metazoa; phylum Chordata; class Mammalia; order Diprotodontia; family Petauridae; genus Petaurus; species Petaurus breviceps. The sequence continues at coordinate 1,476,246 of NW_027187270.1, forward strand.
CTCTAAAATGAGGGGATCTGATTGGAGCAATGGTATCAAATTCCCCTACAAATAGGGGGGCATTAATCGGTACATAAGGATCCCTGCAGCCTACAAGTCTTGCTTCATTATAAAATGTGATATTCGCTCTGTTTTATTATATTTTCCTTTATTTTGTTAAATATTTCCCAATTACAATTTAACCTGATTGGGGTTTCACTCGGGAGCCTGACACCATCCGACTGGACGACCTTTAATTAGACCTTCCAGCTCAAAATCTGTGATCCCATATTGTCCTGTGTGAAATGAGGGGATTGGACTAAGTAATCTCTAAGGCCCCTGGGGTTCTAAACCCTATGTAATTTAAGAATGGCTTGGCTGGGAAGGGCTGGGGAGGGCAGTGACTGACTGGCTCAGGTCTCTCCAAACAGCTGTGCAGAGAAGTTTCAACCTGTTGTGGTTTTCCCCCCTTTCAGCGCACCCCCCCTCCACATTCTCATGTAGTCAGGACTAGCCTTTAAAATCATTTCCACTGACCTTAGGGCTATGTGGTCAGTGCTTTCATGGGGGTGCTGGTGGAGAACGCCATTTGCCATTCAGTCCTCCTGATGGATCTATCAGTAAAGGCAGAGTTTGGGATGTCTATCCAGCCCCCCCTCCCACTCTCTCTTCCAGCTCTTCCCTAGATGTAACTTGCAGTCTCCAACTTGTGAGCATTCACACAGGCTGATGCTCCCCCTTACCCGAAGCCTCATGTCTGCAACACTCCCTCCCATGTAGAGCTGGGAAGGACCTTGGAACTCATCTGGTCCAACTCTCACATTTTATTGATGAGGAAAGCCATGACCTGGGAAGAAAGGGTTTGCCCAAGATTGCATTGCTAATAAACTGCAGAACCCAGGATTTGAACCCAAGTCTTGATTCAAAATCCAGTGTTCCTTCTGTAACACCACACTCGCAGTCCCTGGGAAACTTGTCTTGTCTCAGGCATCCGGATCTAATCAATTCCCCTGCAGAGGAGTGCTATAAACAGTAACTTTGAAAATGATGAGTAGTACTCACTATGTGGTTTTTTAAAAAAGTAAACAGTGTGAAAAATAAATTCACAGTTTTATAGTGAATCTTTTTAGGGTTTGCTATGTACATAGAAATGTTCTTTTTTTTGGTCTTTATGTATTTAAGTTCCAAATGAATAAAAAAAATTAAAAAAGGAAAATGCTATATATAAGTAGCAAATAGAAAGATGAATAGCATTTTTTTTTTCAAGTAGACATTTCTCTGGGCTACATCTGTGAAAGTTCATAGATGTTAAGTCACATTATGAAGAGAAAACTAATTTTGCTGTTAATACTAGTTTTTTTTTTTAAATCTTTGCATTTTAATGATTAAGGTACCCTTTTCCAGCTTCTTTATGAAGGTGACAGCATCGGGGGTGGCTGGCTCTTGTGGGCCCGAGGTTATAGAGCTGACAATTTATTTGCCAAATCCAGACTGTGGAGACTCGTGGCTTCCCATGTTGCTGGAGAAGAGTCTTAGGATTGTAGGCGGCCAGAGATGGTAAGAAAAGAGTGTTGTGGCTGGAAGGGACTTTATTACACAGCGTCAGAGGCCATGAGACATGGAACATTAGAGATGGCAGGCCTTGGAGCAGAATCTATCAGAAGAGGAAGGGAAGAACTCAAGGCTATCTCACCCGACTCCTTCATTTTACAGACATTTCCCTTAGAGAAGAAATTACTTTTCCTAAGTCATTTCAGCAATGACTACAAGAGTGGGGAAAGCAAAAGAAAGTGAAGCCTGTGGCTCTTATGAGAAGGTAGGTTCAATTTCCTTCCTCCTCTTGGCTTGTCTGGAAGCAAAGCTGACCTTTGCAAAGGATGTTTTTAGTGTCTCTACCATGGCATTTCTGAGCATCCTGGACTCTGGGCAGGGCAGCAGGGGAAGGGATTCTTAGCCTGCTTGGGCCCATGCTGCCTCCCCCCTCTTGGTTGGGATCAAAAGTAGACCCCAAGAGGGTAATCAGAATATTCCGTGGGAGGCATTCTTTCTGGTGTCCCTTACTTGAAGTGGGGTTCAGTGTCAGCCAACCTGCGTCATCAGCAAAAGGCCGACCCCTTCCATCTGTGATGCTTTTCCAAGTCCTGCATACCTCACCCTGGCGGTTGCCATGTTGCTAGGCTCAAAGCATATCAACAAGAGGCAAATCTGTTCCTTTCTGTCTCCGAGATGTCTATTAAAACCCAACTGGGGGGCCGGGTGGGCGCCTTGCACAACTCAAATTTCAGCTCCCCTGGCAGTGGGAAATATGGGAGATGCTGTACTGCCACCTGCAGGAGGAGAGCGAAACAACCATGCACTGGGGGAGAGGGGCTCATTTCTAATCTTGACCAGGCCAAGCTTTGCTGGAGCGGCAGCTTTATGGATGCTTCACCATAAGTGAATGGGGACTAGTGACCAATGGGGCTCACTTATGCAGATTTATAGGGTATAATTCAATCAACTGGAAAAATGGGAAAATAAGTTATTGGTCGCACATTCAAATTCATTTGGATGCTGGAATTTAATAGGGTTTATATTAAACCTGGGTATGTCCTAGGCCACATAAAACCTGTGATTTATCAACAGCAAGATCACTGGCAGCCTGTCGAAGCTCCTTGAAATGCCACTTATTTCATAAGACAGAACTTTAACTTGTAGTTCCCTCCCCCCCTTCCCCAATACTTCCTATTCCCTACCTTCATCTGCCTAGCAACATGGTTTTCCTTGCTGGACTTTGGAAGCTGGCCATTGGTTTTGGGTGAGGCTTTATGAAGAGACTCTGAGCTCCCCTGCACACAGCCCCCTCCCTGCCCAGAGACCCCAAGCAGAACAACACTGCGCCCCCGACACTCCAAGCAGTGCCCCCACATGGGATGAGCAAGGTTAGGCTCAGAGATGGGAAACTCAGTCGGGGGAGGTATAGAAGGAGCCCTGGATTTGGAGGGAGGGGGTCTGAATTACAGGAAAATGAATCTAATTTGAAAGCTAGAAGAAGCCTTCAAATTATTTAATCCATCTCATTTGCCTTATTCTATACAGGATGAAATTGAGGTGAGGGGGTGGGGAAGGATTTAATGGAAAGAAACTGGGTTTGAATTCTGGCTTGGCCACTTACTACCTGTGTGGCCTTGAACAAGTCACTTTCTCTTTCTGGACTTCAGGTTCCTCATCTGTCAAATGGAAGGGGGGAGGGAACTGGCCCCTTCTAACTCTCCATTTTACAATCTTTCTGTATATCTGTGTAGTGTGAGGGAAAGAGCCCCCAATCTGGAGTCCAAGACCTTGGGTTCAATTGCTTCCTGACTAAGTGAGGGGAGGTTGAGCTCAGTGATCTTGGGGGGGGGGGAGGGACATTTATATAATTTCCACATTAAAATCCTTTTCTGATGCTTCACTGCAGCATGGGGGTGACCCTGAGTCTAGGAGATCCTATTAAGAAAATGGCACTTTAAAGATGTCCCAAGTAATGGATTCTGGTCAGTATATAAAGACTAGCCTAGCTAAGTGAGAATACGCCCTAAAAAGGTATGAAGACTTCACCAGGGCACTGAGGAAGGTGTGGGACTAGGATGGTGCAGCTGGAGCCTTCCCCAGTTTGCCTAGGCACCATAAGAGACCTGCCCCTTTCCCTGAGGTGTGGCCAGCCACTTCTTCCCATGCAGAGAGACAGTGTGTGTGTGTACGCATGCCTGTGTTGATAGGTGCCCCTCTCCCCGTTTCCTGGGGCTGCTTGGTTCCACATGAGGATCCCACCCATCTTTTTGGGCCTACCTTCCACCCTGTAAGCTATCCTACTGCCCTGCCCCCAGAATGATGAGATCAGTGAACTGTGACAGCATTGAAGTCAGAGACATCATTCTCAGTTCAACATGTGGATTAACAGCTTGGTACAATGACCTATCTGGAATTAGCCAGATCCAGGCCCGTCTCATTTATCTGGGTGTAGGGTCTTAACTTGCCAGAACCTGAGAACCTGGGAGGAAGCAAAAAATAAGTGGCCCAGGAAAGGCCAAATCAACATCCCAGGACTCAGTGGTAAGCTTAACGGGCCCGCCCTCACTCAGAGCCAGCTTTGGACACGACTCCAACAAGCTCTGTTCTCTGACTTTCAAACCCACAGCAGCTGAGGAGGCCACAGGGGGAGCAGCCCCAAGTGACAGCTGAGAGCCCAACACTGAGTGAGAGGAGGCAGCTGGGAGGCAGGAAACGCCTGGCTCTGCCCTTTCCTACCCATGAGACCTTGGCCAGTTTTTTTTTCCACTTCTCTGGGCCTCAGTTTCCTTCTCTGTAAAAAGAGAGGGTTGGTTGTCTATGCTCCCTTCCATATCTACTCCTGTGATCCTATGAACTCATCCTAGCAAATGCACATCTGTAATTTTAAAATGAATTAAGCAAAAAAAAATACAATGAAGAGGCTAGAATACATACTTTATCTCCAAGATTCCCTGTGGCCTCTAAGCCCTATGTGAGAAGAAAAGAGAGTTCCCTCTGGAATCAGAGGGCCTGGGGCAGAGTTGTGCTGAGCCTATTGTTAAATTTTCTGAATGTTTACACCTCAAAAATTGGCAAATGCTACAAATCTGGGCTTGTTTATTGTTTTGTGGATTGTCTAGACTTAAGGAAGTCACAGTGAGGGGCGGCTAGGTGGCACCGTGAGTAAAGTGCCGGCAGAGTCGGGAGGACCTGAGTTCGGTTCTGGCCTCAGACACTTAACACAAAAAAAACTAGCCGTGTAACCTTGGGCAAGTTATTTAACCCTGACTGCCCTCCAAAAGGCAAAAAAAAAAAGTCACAGTGAAAATGTTAATATGCTAATTCAACTCAAGTGTATCCAGCATATAAGTGTGAATATATCATGTGAGAGCTGATAGTTAAAGATTCCCAAGTAACTCCCTGTATTGCTCTATCAGCCTTGCTTGAGTTCAACAGGAAGGCAGTAGAAGACTCAGAGAATGACTGGAGACCAAGTGGCATTTACAGAACTCTTAAAAGTCTGCAAAGTGCTTTCACATCCATTGTCCCATTTGAGCTTCACAACACCCCTGGCTTGGGACAGAAATTCATCTCTGCTACTCACAGTGGGCGTGTAGAACTTGAGCAAGTTACTTCTCTCCCTGGGTCTCAGTTTCCCCTCTATGTAAAATGAGGGTCATGAGCTAAATGGCCTCTAAGGTCACTTCCATTTTGAAATGTATGGTCCTAAGGGACAGAAAAAAGCTATCTGAAAAAGAAAACCTATCAAATAACTCACAAACCACAACATCCTAAGGCCATTGGGTTGGGGCTGGAGTGGGGGAAGGGCATGGAACAGCCCTGATGGCACTGCTGTGGTCCAGCTCAGGATAGTCACTGATCTTCCTAACTTGAACTTGATTGGGTTAAGCCCAAGGAGAGGCTTAATAATAATAACCTCCTCTGCCTCTTCTTGTTGTGGGTGTGAATCTCAAACATTAGACTAATACATCCTAAGCTTGGGGAGGCCTTGCACCAAGCTAGAAAACCCTTGAGGCTGGCCTGGGTGACAAAGATGGCAGTCCCAAGACAACAAAGGCAGAATAATGGGAGTGGAGAAGACATTGGACTCGGCGTAAGAACTGGGTTCAATTTCTACCTCAGATACATATGAGCTGTATGACTCAGGGTAAAGCCACTTAACCTCTCTGTGCCTCAGTTTCCTAATCTGCAAAGTGAAGGAGTAAGACTCACTGGGCTCCAAGATCCCCTCCACCTGGAAACCTGTGGTCCAATGACCAGGTCAGCTAAACTCAAGAGTCTCTTGGAGGGTTACATCTAACTAAGCCACCAAGGCAGAGGGGAAATGAGAGTGAAACCCCTGAGGCTTGGAATGAACTTTAGAGGGGCACAACATCACTGGCCCAGAACACACTTCTCCATGCCCCCCACCCCATGTCCCTTCCCCAGTTAGGTAAGAAAAAAATTCTTAGCGACAATTCTGCAAACTGGGTTTTCAGTGGGTGTTCTCAGAAAGGATGAAGCCCCCTCTGTCTGAGGAGAAGGAAGAGGAAAAAGGGAGCCATCTTAAAAACTCTCCATTCAAAATGAACATTGATTAAATGGGGTGTGCTGGGTAGGTAAGCCCTCAGTGATTTGGAAAATTCCCTGATCCTCCAACAATGCCAGATCAATGGGGTGCCCGTTACCCTAGTAGACTAAACCATGGATTTGGGGCAATCTGATTTCTGCCCCCCCCCCCATTATGTTGCACATGGTGGAGAGAAAAAAGAGAAAGATGTTTTTTAATCTTTTAATTAAATGTCAAGTTACTACCCAGGTAGCCAAGAGGACAGTGTCTTCAGCACTGTCAAAGGCACTATCCATCACCCCTTGCCTGTCTTCTAGGCAAAAATGGGATTACATCTTAGAACAGCGTCAATCATTTTTAACTGCAGAAAGTTGATCGGCTTCGATATTATTCATGAAGGGATGTGTTACTGGAAATGTGCAGTGGGTTGGTTTTTTTTTTTTGGTGGTGGTGGTGGTGGTGGTGTGGTAGGTGGGGGGGGCAGGCTGCTGTACCCAGATTGTATTTCAGTTAAGGATTAAACAGTTAATCCACTGGGCTGTTTCTATGTCTCTTGTTTTTCTGAAATTCGTGGAAAACGTAGCATGGACGTAAAAGAACATGAAATACCATGTAATGGAAAAACAACAGTCCAGGCAAGAAAACAGAAGAGACTTGTGTTAATCGTCAAAACCAGCACTCAGAGCCGGGCCATGAGAACGTAGATATATTTGGGGCTCAAGGATGTTATTTGAAACATTATCTGGTTCAACCCCTTCGATCTGACTGGAGAGGCTACTAAGGCTCAGAGAGTTTGCAGTAAGTCACACATACTATAAGAGGTAGAGTTGACCTTTGAACTCAGACATTCTGACTCCAAATCCAATCCTTCTCTCCTTATTCCCAAGTCCAGGTCTCTCTCAACTACACTGAACACTGTCTTCCACCTCCAAAAACTCTTGTCACTATATATTACCCTTGGCCAGAATAATATTCAATTTAATTCAATAAAAAAAAATCTTTAAGTATTTAGTATGGGCGCAGGGAGAAATGGAGCAAAGCATGGAGACTGGAGACTAGAGGCTGTGTGACCAGGGATGGGCAAACCACTTAACTTCTCAGTGAGTTTGATCCCCAAGACCAGAAGTTACAGAGGAACTGGTAATATGCATTGGTGGAGGGCATTGACACGCTGGGAGCTTGCTACAGCAATGAAATCAGAAATCTGAACTCCCCCTAATACCGCCTCTCCAATATGTAAGGTACTGTACCAGGCTCTGGGCATACAAAAAGCAAAACACCTCCCCTCAAGAACCTTATTGTCTATTAGAAGGGGTAGGTGCATGAGTTGGTATTTCTTTGCCCAGGGCCCATGCCAACGGGCACTGTATGCTCTGGTACTGTAAAGCAGGTGTTATGGGCAGTGTGGCAGCCTAGAAAAGGACAGAGAGCCAAGTAAGGGATGCTACCGAGGTAGAACTGTGCCATGGCGGACACGGTCCTGCTGGGATTGGGGAGGGTCTGGGTCTTCTCTCAACCTACTACCATCCAAAAGGTTTCTGCTGCTACTAGACTGGTCAGTCTATTGGCCCACCTGGCTGGATTTGTGAGGAGGACAGTGGTGGGAGTTTGGAGTGAATGACCTTTGAGGTTCCCTCTACCCTAAGATTTTAGGCTTCACTTGGAAGAGTAGGAGAGAGGGGGAAGGACAAAAGCCAATGGCCTGAACACTGAGAGCTCAAAGGCACCTGAGAGGCCACTCAGTCCAACTGGATCATTTTACAGGTAGGGAAATTGAGGCCCAGAAAGGTTGAGCGACTTGCCCAAGTGTCTGATCTGGGACTCCAACTGAGGCACTGCCTATTGATAAGCTTTGCCCACCAAGCCCACTGGCACATAGACTTAGTTAAGAAGAGAAATGTGTTTTGTAAACTCTTGTACATACATTAGGCAACTAGGTGGGATAGTGAATAGTGCACTGGATTTAGAGGCAGAAACTCGCGTTCAAATCCCGTCTGTCACTTATTAGCTGAGCGACCCTATATAAGTCACTTTACCTCAGCCTCGATTTTTTCAGCTGTAAAATGGAGCTAGAAGCTACTTTCCAGGGTTGTTGTGAGGATCTAAGAAGATAACATTTGTAAAGCACTTTGTAAAACTTGAAGCATTAATGTAAATATCTCCATATAATAATAAACAAAGTATATTTATCTTCTATATCTTTCTATTTCTAGATATATTTATACAACAGAATACATTGAAAATTAAGCTTTACAAGCTTCTAACCACATGAAGACTTTTGGAACACCATCTATATATACATATATATGTATGTATATATGTGTAAATATGTATATTCATATGTGTGTATAGATACATATATCCCCTTCCTTGGTTTATTCTTCCTCCACTGACGTCTTCCTGTGCCTCACTGTGGCTTGAAGATGTCCTGGGTTATCAGAGGCCATGCCAGGGGATGATCTAGCAGGTCCTTTCCAGGCCCCAAAAGCTTCAAGTCGGGGTCCATGATAGAGTGTATGTATGACATCTAAGGGATAGACCAGTTAAGTTTAGAGATACTCATCATCAAGGAGTTGGCCACCAGGGGATGACTTTTTTTGGTTGCCATAGCAACTCCTGAAGAGCATCTGCTAGAAGGGTTGGGGTCCGTGTTGGTGGAGTGAGTGCCCACATTAACGTTAAGAGGCTGCTGCCATCCTTGTCCTCTGGGACATTGGAGAAAAGAGGAATCATGCTGCCACCCCAGTCCCCTCAGTTTCAGCCAGAGTTGTGGGTCTCTGAAGTGGGGTGGGAGGCAACAATGGGACATAGGACCCGCTCAAAGTGGCCTTCTGTTGTTAACAGGGCACAACTGACCCATCCCTTCCAAAGGGTCAGTGCTCCCCCTTGAGCTGACAGAGAGCCTTGGCTGTAGAAGGACGGGGTTTTGCTTCTAACCCTTAGGCAAAAAGAGACCTGAAACAAGTCCAAAGCTCTTCTGCTATCTTTCAGGGATTCTAATTTTTTTGCAGGTGGGCAGTGGGCTCCAGCTCTCCCTTTGCTGCATCACCCTCTTTTCTCTCTGTAGCTCCTTGTTAGGGGCTGTACTGTGCTCTCCCTCTTTCTTCCCACTCTTCCCCTGTTTCCCTCCGCCTCTCTCTGTTTCTCTCTCTCTCTCCCCCCATCTCTCTTTGCAATGCCAGGCACAGCTCTTGTCTGTTTAAGCCTCTTTTGTTGCCTTGGTCCCAGGGCTCTCCAAGCAGACAAACATTGGTAAGACCCCAGATACATTGGCAAGCAGATGGATGGTTGAGCTGAAGCTCATCCCTTCCCCCTCTCCCCCCAAGTTTGATTTGCTTGGATTGGAACTGGGAGGCTGCATGACCTCGTGCCAGGCAAGGAGCCCAGTGGGGGTCCTGGGAGAGGGACCAATTTGGAATGCAATTCTATCTTATCCACAGGAATGCTTGTGTGTCTATAGCTTTAAGATTATTAAGAATTATATTCTCCATTTATAGAGGCCATTTTGCGAAAATTTACATGTTTGTATTGAATTAAAAATTTTCCCCAAAGACCATGTGTTGCCTCACAAGTTCTCATTAAATACCCACTGCATCAGAAAGACATGTCTATTTTCTTGAGAGAGATTCAATCAGTCCCCGTGCCTATCAGCCACTGGCTAAACAATTCTGAGACTGTTGGCTGGGAAGAGGAATCAATTGAGTTCTGAAATCCCTTCCTGGAGCAGGGCTCATAACAGATGGTAAAGAATCCCCATATAGAATTGAAAAAGATTACAGTATTGGTAACACCAATGAAATCATGGATCCGTGAAGTATTTTAAAGCATTGAAGAAGTTTCCTAGTATAAATTCCTTTCCAAAATTCTACACCAAGAGGTACGTAAGCATTAACTCAAACATTGCCTGGCCTTAGTTTGTGATCTTCTGGTCTAATTCAGACTGAAGAACAGACTTAAATTTTCAGTGTGCATCTTTACCCCTTGGAAATTGGCAAATGCCACAAATCGGGGCTTAATGCATTGTTTGCTTGATTGTCTAGATTTAAGAAAGGGATGAAGAAAGTACAGATTAAATAAATATAAATAAAATGCAGATTAAATTCAAAAGTATGTTGGGGTACTTTTTTTTTGGGGGGGGGAGCCAATTAGACATTTACCAGCACGCCCTTGCCTGGAGTCCTTCCTAGTCTACTCTAAATGGTCCCTCCTCATCAGTACTAACCCAGGCCAATTTGGGATTTGATTTATCAGAGCACTCTGGATTGAATCCACTGAGTTTCTCCGTAATCCCCCAGTATGGAAGGTAGCTGCCCACATTCCATCCCACTAGGTAGGAATTTCCCCCTCTACCCTAACCAGGAGAAATTCAAAGAAATAAAAAAGAAAGGACAATGCCTTCTCTCAGATCTGGGACTGCTAGACAATAGGGGACCCAAGAGGGTAACAGTCAAGGACTGATGTGGGTATTGACTCTTTTGGCGAAGGTCACTTCCTTAAGCAAGGGATACATCCCTGGACCCAGACACAGGAAGACTTCAAGTTTGAATATGGCCTTAATACTTACTAGCTAGGTGACTCTGAGCAAGGGATTCCCTTGCCTGCCTCAAGTTTCCTTAAGTATAAAGTGGGGATTGTTGGCAGGATCAAGTGACATATTTGTAAAATGCTTTGTAAACTATTAAGCACTATATAATGATTACTATTATTGTTATTTGCACCAGTGACTTTTGTGCCTGGTGCAAAGTTAGCTGGTGGGGTCAGCCCCACTATTTTCTCAGGTGATAATCTCAGATCATCTGGGTCACCCCTTTCCTCACAATTTTCTGGATGAGGAAGCTGAGGCAGAGCCAAACAAGAAGGGGACTTCTATTCCCAACTCCAAGCAAGCTGCTGCGTTGGGGTTAGAGATAGGAGTAAGGATGGCACACAGTTGCTGGTGTTGAGGACAGCCACTGAACTGGAAACATGAACACTGCAATTTAGTGAGTGGAAACCATCAGATATTTGGCTCAGGTAGGAAATATTAGGAGCCATCTGGCCTTACGGGAAGGAAGCAAAAGAGTGACTTAATAGATGAAGCAGAGATGAAAATTATATGCCTTCAGAGCTGAAGGATCCTTAAGAGATTATCTAGGCTGAGCCCCTCACTTGTCAGATGGAGAAACTGAGGCTCCAAAAGAAAAGGCCCTTGAAGAAGGTCACTCAACAAGCCAATGACCACTTGAGGACTATAACCCAAATCTGACTCCGGTGTCCTTTTCATCCCACTACCCTGTTCTACTAGGCCGACATGATCTCCACAAGACCGGCCAATTGGGCCTGCCCTTGGTAAACCAGTAAATGTCACAGGGTCACAGAATCATGGGTTCTGAAGATTGGAGCTAGAAGAGTTCTGAAATACCATTGAGTCTAATCTCTTCATTTTTAAAGATAATGCCCAGGGTCATGTGGATTTTCAGTGTCTGGGGCAGAACTTGAACTCAGGTCTCTGGGTCTTCCTGCCTCTGAGTCTAGCATTCTAGTCCTTCTGCTTCTCATCTGATGACTGCTCTTGCATTCACCAAGGATCTCTTCCATCTCCTCTCCTGGGACAGTCCTTTGGTCATCTTGATTAATGAGGACCTGCCAGGTGCAAAGTTACATAACCCCCAGGGTTCTTTGCTATGAACATTTATTTTGTCACTTACGTGGCAACTAAGGGAGAAGACCACTGGATTATGGAAAGTGGTCTTTATTTTCATTTCCTAGATGTTGAAGGTTTTTCTAGGTCCCATCTCTTGGAGTTGGCACTTTGCCACAGGTAACATGGGACTCCATCGTCTGGTCATTAATGAAGGTGCTTTATGTATGTTAAGGTAAGTCTACCTTTTGCCACTGGCAGGTTGTTAGCAGCATTTTTTTGAGGGGCAATTGGGGTTAAGTGACTTGCTCAAGGTCACATGGCTAGTGTTAAGTGTCTGAGGTCGGATTTGAACTCAGGTCCTCCTGATTCCAGGGCGGGTGCTCTATTCACTGCTGCCTAGCAGCCCTGGAGCATTTTTTAAAATGTTTTATTTTTTGATCTTCAATTTTCGGGTATAGAATCCCCATAAATGGCAGCCCCAGAGAGCAGGGAATGGTATATGTGTTTTCACTTATATTCTTTATATTCATCTTAGATTCATAGAACACAGAGTCTTTGAGCTAGAAAGGCTCTTGGGGAGCGTCCAATTCCAAATGCTCCATCATATCATGGAGGAAACTAGAACCCAGATAGTGAAATGGACTTGCCAAAGGTCACAAGTGATCATAGACAATGGCAGAGTGGGGTCTGGATCAATGGATCTGGAGTCAGAAAGACCTGAATTCAAATGTAGTTCTAGACACATATTAGTTGCATGACTTTGGGCAAGTCACTTGACTTCAGTTTCCCCATAAGTAAAATAGGGATAATGATGGCATCTACCTCCCAGGGTGGTTGTGATGATAAAATGGGCTAATAATTGTAAAGTGCTTTGTCAGCCTTAAAGCACTATATAAATGCTGATTATTATTATTGTTTACAGTTTTCTCTCTCCAAGATGAGAATTTTGAAACCATACAAATGAAAGCTAGCAGCTTTAGCTGTGTTCAGGGAGAACTTTAGGGTATATCTTGCACAGGATTTCAAGCAGTATGGATTCTTTTTTTTTCTTTTTTTGGAGGGCAATTGGGGTTAAGTGACTTGCCCAAGGTCACATGGCTAGTTTTTGTGTTAAGTGTCTGAGGCCAGATTTGAACTCAGGTCCTCCTGACTCCAGGGCTGGTGCTCTACTCACTGCACCACCTAGCCGCCCCAGTATGGATTCTTTTATAAATTGTCTTCCCCCATTAGAATATAAGCTCCTCAAGGAGAGGGCCTATCTGTCTTTTTGCTTCTATTTGTATCCCCAGCACTTAGCACAGGGCCTGATAGGTAGTAAGTGCTTAACAAATGCTGATTGTTGACTTGATGGAAACCCTTAGCTCTCATGACAACCCCATCATTTGAGAGATGAGGCATCTGAGCCACAAAGATGGAGGGGGCTTACATTAAGGCCACAATTTGAGTCAGTGGTCCCAATCAGGTGCCCATATCCAGTGCCCTTTCCACTGTACCACACTGCCTCAAGCCAAAGAGATATTAAGTTTCTGCCTAATCTGATAGCACTCACAAATGACAAATACCTCATATATCCAGTTTGGGGAATCTGGTGGCTAATCTTTATGCACATTTTTCAGACTTAATTACCAAAAAATTAGTCCTGAAGTTTTCCAAACACTGTCAGGGTCTTAGTAATAAAAATCAAGAGGAAAGGTAATCAGCCATTCAACCCTTTCAAAAAAAAACATACCTTTTCCCATCACTCTCCCCTGCCCTACATGCACCATTCAATCCTTGTGCTATCTTTTTTACCCTTGTTGGATATTACTCAGAAAATCAAATACAAAAACTTTCAAATTACATACACTTTTAGCTTTTCATCAATGATCCATTCTTCTTCCCAAATTTTCCCTCAAATCAGCTTCTTTTTGCAATTGTTCTGCATGATCCCTGGAGAATTATAGAGTCCAGAGTCAGAAAGGACTCCCACTCAGTACAGGATTTTTCTTTCTCTAGCATGCCTGGAAGATAAGAACATATGTGACAAATACCTTCGATGTTAAGGAGCTCCCTACCTACCTAGGTGGCAGGTCCCATTGGTGGCCATTTTCTGACAGTCTCTTGGCCCTTGCATCAAGAAAAAAGGGCTGTGCTTTTGAGGCCCATTCTTGCATCTCAACTTTGTGTTCATCATATGTAGATCCATGTACTGAATTGGCCCTTGACTAGGGAACTTGTACAGGATAAGCAACCCACCTGAATCACTGAGGCCAGACCTTTCTCCACTCAGCCCTTTAGATAAGAAGCCTAAGCTAGCAACTTTGGCACTCAGAGAAAGGGGCATGGAACATACTCTCAAGTCAACCCTTTGAAGACAAGTCAGTTGGGGGAAAGGGGTAGAGAGAGACTTTGGGGCACCATTCTGTGGCCGGGAGATAGAGCTCTGGATGGGGAGAGTCTGTTGCTAGGGAAGCCATTTCCCATTGGTCAAGTTGGGGAATGGGGCAAGAGGAAGTAAGTAAAGTAGCTTCCTGTTTTCATTCTTGCTTACTTGCTAGTGGACAGAAAGCTGGTCTACTGTCCTTGGAGGCAGGAAGGCCTGGTTTTAAGTCCCAGCCTCTGACACATACTAGCCATGTGACCCTGGGCATGATACTAAAACTTTCATTGTTCTAAACGACCCTTCTAAGACTCTAAATTGCAGAGAAGGGGCCAAATTGAATTGGCAAAGAGAGTTTCTTTCCTCACTGAGAGTTCCTTATATCAATAAAACCACAGGTCCAATATCTTCCTAACTTAGTACTATGGCCAGTTATTTCAACATTGCTGAAGGAATTAAAGTCCATTTAGCACCCTCTATATTTTGTTGCCCTGGGACAAAGCCTGATATTTGTTGCCCTGGGACAAAGCCTTAGTTATAGGTCCAGTTGCATAGATCTGAGTCAAAACTCACTTTCAGAGTGTTATGTCTGTAACAATGGCATAATAATATGATATAATTGCCCCCTAGCAAAGGGTCCTGAACTGATCTTGGAAAACTCGAATAAAGATTGCTCAATTCACCTTAAGAACAAAGCCCATCAGCCTCTCCCTAAACACAAGCCTTTTCCTAAGAGAGAGCCCAAAAATAAGCCTGCCAAATTCCAGTCCAACATTTGTGACAGGAAATTTGCCTTATTAAGCTAAGTAGTCATTTCTCCCTCATAGGCATGAAACCTCCAGGCAGAGCCAATATCTTTCATCTTGGCTTCATATAGAACCCACAGAATTTTCCAAAGAAGTTAATTTATGTTAGTTTCCCAGTCACTTAAGTAGAAAAATCCGAAGTCCCCAATCTCTGCACGGTCAACCTTTAAGTTTGTTAACTCCATTTTCCAGCCAAGAGGCCCACCTTAGCTCAAAGACCTGTATCAACTACACTCTTCCATGTCAGGGCCTATATGCAATTCAAGCCAGGGGCTTGGTTACCCTCATCAGGGGATACTGTCCTGCAGTTCTGGCTTTGTATTCCTTTGACATTCTGTTGGTACTAGGTTCCTTCTTTGGTTTTTGGAGTTGTTTCTAGGCTGGTGCTTGCTTGAAGTGGTTTTATAGCAATAAAGTATCATCTTGGGCAAGCTTGCCTGCTTTTCCCATCAGGCTCTGTATAAGACTTGGTTTAATTTGCCTTTGCACAGGAGTTGAAAATTCAAGGGAGATATTGGGTTGATTGAATTCTCTTTCTGAAGCAGAGACCAGGAAAGAATGGTATAAGGGTTTCCCCACTGGGACAGTGGCTTGCCTCAGGCTCTTCCATTCCCACAAGCATCCATAGGAACTTGGGGCAGGCCTGGAAACTGGACAACAGGAGGCCAACAGGCCCGACATAGAATAATAGTGGAGAAGGTGCCCAGTAATCCTCAGAAGAGAATAACAGGGAAGGATATTTATGGCCTCAAGATTTCTATATGCCAATGCACAGAGTATTGGGAGCCATAAATAAGGTGAATGAGAAGAGAGATTCTATTTATAAGGAGGCATGTCCAATTTTATAGGTATCAGAGGGACTTAGTGGGATGGGACTCATGTCTAGAATATGGCAACAGAAGGCTGTACTTTTTGCAAAGAAACATCTAATACAAAGGGTAGAGGAAATAGCATTGCATATCAAAAAGGTATATGCTAATATGGAAATCTAGAAACCAGAGCTTAGTTTGGTGGCTATGCTCTGGATGGGAACTGATTTGATGAGTGACTGACTTGTCTCTCCCACCAACCCCCACAAAGGTGATTATCAGATTTGAAGCTTAAGTGAAAAAGGGTAAGGGTGGGTAGAAAGGGGAATCATGGGATCACAGATCCAAGAGCTGGAAGGGAGCTTTGAGGTCATCTATTCCAATCCCCTCATTTTACAGGGGAGAAAACTGAGGAGCAAAGACATTAAGTGACTTGCCAAGGTCAAAGAGGTAGTGAGGGAGGCATCAGGATTTGAACTCAGCTCCACGGACTTCCCACGTAGCATCCTTTCTGCTGTAGCCTAGGTTGTGCCATCAACTGAAATAAGAAAAACAGGGGTGGCAGTGGGGAGGAGTGATGAGTTCATCTTGGTACATGTTGAGTTTTAAGTGTCAATGGGAAATCCAAAAGGAGATGGCCGGCAGGAAGTCGGAGATGTGAGATGAATCAGAGAAGGGCACAGCAGAAAGCTTAGGGTTGGAGCTCGAGATTTCAGTCATTTGCATTAAGATGAATACAATAGTCCTGGGAGTGAACTCAATCACAAAGGGAAGTAGTATTTGGGGCAAGAGAAGAGGGCTCAGGACAAAGCCTTGGGAATGTGAGAGAGACTAAGAAGGAGCTGGCAGACAGGGAGTTAAAAGAATCAGAAAAGAGTCATTAAAGGAGTTATTCATGGAAGTCAGATCCAGAAGCATCCAGAATGGTAGACTGCAGGACAATGTCAGGAGCTGAAGAATAAAGCCCTCAGTGGACCTGGTGATCAGGTCATTGAAGCTTTGAAGAGTTGCTTTAGTTGAGTCAATTGTAAGGGGTTGGGGGGAAGAGGAGAGGAGAGGGAAAGAGAAAGGAGGGAAGGGGGGGAAGAGGAGGGAAGAGAGGGAGAAAATGAATTCCCAGGTGGGTGGGGAGTGAGTCTTAGAGACCAAGGGAGAGCAGTGAAGCAGCAAGGAGCGCCAGGTTGGGCCCAATCAGTGTAATTCCTATTTTGGGTAGAAGGGAAGGCTAAAAGGATGTGGCATGAGAGCAAATGGAACTACCTAAGACTGGGCAGGCTGATCAGTCATCAATGAGCATTTGCTAATTGCCTATTGTGTATAAAGCATCAGACTGGACTCTTCAGTTGGGAAAGGGGCCTACAGATAAGGGGAATTTGATATAGTGGGGAGAACACCAGCTTCAGATGTGGGGGAGCTGGATTCAGAAATCATGGTAACACATGTGGTGGGAGAACATTCACAGGGAGAGTCAGGAAGAGAATCCAGGATTCCTGCTTCTCAGTCCAGCTTTTTGCCACCATGACCCTCCTCTAGCACTTTTCCAAGCTGGTTCTCCATGGGCCATGTAGGTTTGTTGAGATTATTCTAAAAATAAATAGGAAGGAAGGAAAGAGGGAAGGAAGAAAGGAAGGAAGGAAGGAAGGAAGGAAGGAAGGAAGGAAGGAAGGAAGGAAGGAAGGAAGGAAGGAAGGAAGGAAAGAGGGGAAAAGAGATGATTCTCAAGCTGTGGTGTCAAACTCCAATAGAAATAAGGGCCACTAAAAGATATATAAGGATCCCTGTAGGAGCACATTGACTTAGAAAGCCACATATGAACATATTATGTTGGACTGTGTTTTTATTCATTTTATTAAAGCTTCCCCAACTACATTTGATCTGGGTCAGGTGGCACTTGGGAGTGGGAGGTCCTTCCCATGTGCCTGCCATCTCTGTAATGCTTGCAAAAGGTATAAACATTATTATACTAAATAGTAAATGAGGGTAGTAGAAGCCCTGAGCTCGAAGCCTACTTCAGCCTGCACCTTGGTAGGTGAACTTGATAGTAATTTGAGAGGAGGCATAGCTTTGTGCCTTGGAAGGAATACCAGACAGGGGGTCAGAGGATTCAAATCCTACAGCTTTGCTCTTTACCTCTATGACCACAGACAGGGCAATATACCTTTCTGGGCTTTGATGTGAATATCTAATAAGATGAGAGGGTTTAACTCAATTAGAGGATCTTAGGCTAGGGTCCATGGACCCCTGTGGTTGGATTTTAGGGGGCCTGTGAACTTAAATAAGAAAAAAATAGACATCATTTCAATACAATTGATTTTCCTTATAATCTTATGTATTTTTAAATAGTACTTTATTTATTTTCCAATTCCATTACAATTAACATGCATTTTTGTAAAATTTTGAATTCCAAATTTACTCCCTCCTCCTCCTTCCCTATGATGGGAAGCAGTTTGATATAGGCTGCGCATACAATCATGTAAACCATCTTTCCATATTAGTCATGTTATAGAAGAAACAGAGAGAAAGGAAAAAAAAACATGAAAAAGATAAAGAAAATGCAAAGAGTCTGCTCTGCTCTGCATTCAGAGTCTATCAGTTCTTTCTCGGAGGCAGAGAGCATTTTTCATCATGAGTCCTTCGGAATTGCCTTGTAACATTCTATATTTTCTGTTAGGCGGTTAAAAACATGATTTGGGGGCATCTGTAGATTTCCTAGATTGCCTACCCAGGGGGGCCTGGCCCAGAAAAGGCCATTGCCAGCTCTAGATCCTAGGAAAGCTAAGAAATATCCAGTCTTCCAGGGGTCTTGTTCTTAATTAATTCATAAACTAGATCATAGAATTGGAATTGGAAGGAAACTTGGGAGAGTGTCTAGTCCATGTTCTTCATTTTAATGAGGAAATGAATTGACTTATCCAAGGTCACACAGGCAGTAAATATCAGCCCTGGGATCTGATCCTAAATCCAGGACTCTTTCTACTGCAGCCTATCTCCCCCCCCCATCCCCACCCCTCAGTTTCCTGTTCTCTATAATGGGAGTGTTTGGACTATTATTTTTAATTTTATTATTACTTAACATATGTAAACTCTTTTTTAAGGTTGCTTCCAGCTCTAAAAGCAAATGGATATTTCATTTCATATGATGTTAGAGCTAGGTCACCCAGTTTATCATCCTCACTTTACAGGAAGGGAGACTGAGGCCCAGTGACGGGGAGAACCTTGCTCCAGATCACTGTGAATGATTGCCAAGGTAAGTGTCTTCCGGTTGGGGACCAAGAGTCTTGCTGTTCGCTTACTTACACTTCACCAGCTGCCCAGACTGGCAAGAGGGGGGCGGTGTCAGGCATCCTGCCCTTTCCCCCCCTCACTGCACCCAGGCAGTCTTTCCCTGAAATAAGTACATTGAGTGAACTTTATTTCAACAAAGTTTCTTCAGTTATCTAGTTCTTGGCCACATATCACGTGGCGCTCCTTGTGAGTACGGTTGCAATTTAGAGGTATATTTTCATCTTCTTATTGAAAATGAGCCTAATCAGGGCTGCAGCCTTAAGGTTTTGAGAGCAGTTAATGTCACCCAGAGCTGTCCAAGAAGAAGAAGGGCCACTCAAAAGACATTCCAAGTGCTTCTGGATGATTCACTCCATGAAGCTGCAGCTTCTGGTACATTCTCTTTGGGTCAAGGATTTTTGCAGTTGGATTAACCCATTCGTCTCCCTTGCCCACATCCCCTTCTATGCTCTGTCTCTCTCAGCTAAAGCCATTAGCTCTCTCCCATCTACAGGCTCAGGCTGACCCAGGTCTTGCTTGAAGATCTCCAAAGGAGGGCAAGCAGGATGGTGAAGAGTGTCTAATCCATACCATACTAGGAGTGGTCGAGGAAACGAGGGAAGAGAAGAGTAAGGAAAGCTATTAGAGCTATCTCTAAGGATCTGAAGGGATGATGGCTGGCTTGTGAAAGAGTGGTTAGAACTTAGTCAGGCAACAGTTTACTTCCATATTAGTCATGTTGTAAAAGAAGAAAGAGTAACTGGAGGGATTCTTTGGGGGAGGCACCAGGACGACTAGACGGTCACTGAGGCAGGTCCCTTCCAACTCTAAGATTCTGTGACTGACTCAGTGACAAAGAAGGACCCTTGGGGCTATAGCTCTTGGTGACATCAAGGAAGGCATAGGGGCGGTGACTGCAATCCAGCCTAGAACCCTGATCCTCTAAACTAGAACCCGCCTGTGACCCTGCCCTGGCACTGCTCTCCATATCTCAATTTTTCTAGGACAGAGGCCCATTCCTGTTTCTTTCTAGTGAATTCAGTCCAAGGAAGGATTATTTAGCAAGTACTTCCTGGATTCCTGTGTCGGAACCTCCCAGTTGGGGTCCCCATCTGCTGTTGGTCCTTCATGGCACCCATTGTCTACTTACTCAGATCCTTTTTCTTTTCTCTCCCACTTATCACCAGCTTCTGTTAATATCAAGTCTTAACCAACCCCCCTCCCCCAACCCCACCTATCATGAGGTTTTAGACAATGTTCTTCTTTTAAGTATTTTCGTCAATATTGCATCAGAAAGTTAGGAGGGCTTTTTTCCCTTCTGTTTAATGCAATTTTAAAAGGTTTTCTGCATTCTAAAGTGTGGCTTTATTACATTTCTCCCATCACCCCCGCCCTGCGGGGAACACATCTCCATTTTAATCAGGTAAACCAAAGAGGAAGCATTATTCTATAAACAAATTCTCACTTAACACAACTTTTCAGTAACATACCAGATCAAAGGACAAATTAATGAAAATGTCCTTGTGCTTGAGACGAAGACTTAATTCTCCAGTCTTGCAGATGACAATTTCAGGCTTTTTTTTTTTCGCCAGTTCCAATTCAATCACTGAAAGCCTTCCGAGACTGCAAAATAGCTTTCATTAGAAATATTCTTTCAGGAGCAGCATCACTCACTGCTGTTCACATTTTGTTTCAATTACTTTAAACTACTTTTTGCTCCAAGTTCTCCCCATGTACCCACTTACGGCCAACAAGGACTTGGATGACCAAGACGTTGTGATTGATGGTCATGGGGCCATCAGGATGTGACAAGTTTGGTCAGATGAATGGGATGGAGCTGATGGGAAGAAGAGGTTAAGAGGAGAAGGTTTGGAACAGCTTCACTGCAATGCACCCAAGTGGTCATCCAGCCTTTGCTTAAAACACAAGGAAGCAGTGTTGTAGAGTTGATAAGAACACTGGCTCTGGGGTCAGAGGATTTGGGTTCAAATCTTATCTCTGTTGATTATGCCTGGGTGACTTTGGTCACAAGTCACTTAACCTGTCTGGGACTCTGTTTCCTCATCTTTAAAATGGATTGGAAAAAATGGCCTCTGAAGTCACGTCCAGCTCCCAGTAAGGGAGGAGCGGGGTGGAAGCCACTACTTCCCGAGGTAACCCAATCTGCTTTAAGACAACCCTACTTGCTGGGAAGTTTTCCTCTCATTCAACTCTATGTCCACCTCTCAGTTAACAGCTAGCCTTGTTCCTTGTTCTTCCCTCTTCAGCTAAGCAGAACTGGCCTAAACCTTCTTCCACATGAAACTCTTCAGACCCTTGAACACAGGAATCCTGTTTTGGCTCAGCTCTCTCTTCTCCTTCCCTCTTGTTCCAGCCCAACTGGCCTGATCACTGTTCCCCAGTCTCATCCCATCCTCTCCTGTTCCTCCTTCATGTCCTATAGCATCCAAACATGCTGCCCCTTGTGCCCAGGACAAGTGCTCTGCTACATCTTTGCTTGGGGAAAGCCTTCTCTTTCTTCCTAGTTGCCTTCTTCATGAAGATCACCCCAGTTTTTCTCTCTCTCTCTCCTGTCCCTTAGCAAGAAGTGGTTCCATTCTCTATAATCCTTTCTCCTTCTCTGCCTTCTCCTGTTGAGGGAATTAGGACAGCAAGTGGTTAATTGTGGGAATTGAGTGAACCACACAGACTATCTTGTGACTCAATTCTGGCACTAGCTCAGTTCCCTTTCTCTTCAATTATGGGTCTAGTCCAATTTCTGTCTTGTAAGAAAACTTTATTCAATTGTGGGAATTAGGAGAAAACCTTATTGCATTGTTTGAACCTAGCCCTGCATGGCTGGAAAGCAGGACCACATCTCCCTGCTGCTTAGAGACCTTTAAACCAAAGACCTACATAATGCTGACCAGAACCTTGATCAGATCCAAAGATCAATCCAAGAAGTTTTCTCACAGTCGTACATCTCAAGCAACCCATATGTCTTATCTGAAAACTGGCCCCATACTGGTCAATCAGTTATTTCCATATTCCTTTGATTGTCTATAGACAGTTGGGGGGAGTGGGGCACCTCTTTTTCTGATTTCAGGGAATTGAACCTGTTCACTCTCCCCGCTCCCAACTTGGGAAAGTCCCTAATCTTTCCTCCAATTAGAAATCAGATTACCTACTCCTGTATTATTTCCTTTTAATTAACTGATCTTATCTGATTAATTGTTTTTAAATGTATAAAAGTTGGTCTCCCCCTGTATTCCGGGTTCAGGCTTAAGCTGAGGAGGTTTGGGCCTTATTTGTTGGGCAATTGCTTAATAAATCAACATGCTCAGAAGATCGAACCTTTGTTGCCCACGTCATTTCATATTTCACCTGCCACATGGTACATTTAACACGTAAACTTCTATTCTAAGGAGGTCCATGTTTTAGCCTCACTATTAGAGACCTCTCAAGGTCCTTAAGAACTTTGGAATTGATTGTGTGACATGGGAGACAGGGGCACAGGACCGCCCAGCATGGTGTGTCTGCATCAGAGAAGGTGCTGTGCTCTATGAGCAAAGCAGAATTGAAACAGCTCAAAAGAAATGCGACATGTGCAAATTTAGAGCCATTTCCACCCCAAATGCTCACATGGACTATTTGTGCCTGACCTGTGGTAGAACATTCTGAGCTCGAGCCAGCCTGATCAGCCACAGTCAGACACACTGTAACTTGACTCTAGCATAGTGATGTCATTTGGGTCCTCTTGGAGAGGCGAAGGACAACAACCAACCAATAAATCTCTAGCACACAGCACACTATCCTGCATACAATAGATGCTTACTGTATACTGAAATAAACTAAAGAACCGTTAAGGATGCGACATAGTAAAAGAGAGTTGCAAGATGAAAAAGAGGCAGATAGTGAAAGGCTATTAGATTTTTCTTTTCTTTTTTTTTTAACCAGTTTTAAGTCAATCACCAAGACATGGAGTCATGAGAGCTTTCAAGAAATCCCTCAGGCCACCCCACAGTCATTGACATCAGGCTGCGTTTTAAGTGCAGGGAGCCCAGAAGGATCTGTGTATTCCCTGGGAAACAATACTTCGAGAGATGGAGATAATAGAACTTCGTGACTGACCGTCAGTTTGGTGACACCCTTTGGGTGCTGATGGCCAGGTCCTGGGAGTCCAGGAGCCTAGAGTTGGATCCAGAAGGGATCTCCAAGTGCTTCTGGGTCAAACCCCTCATTTGACATATAAGAAATCCAAGGCCCAGGGGACTCAAGTGCCTTGTCAAAGATGCCAAGCAAAAAGGAGCAGAGCTCAGGTTCCTGCCCAGGTCCTCTGGACTCTAAATTAAATCCTCCCTCACCACCATTGTACCACATGAGCCTTTCAGGGGAAAAGTAACAGAATCAGTTAGGAGAGAGAGAGAAATTATAAGGCAACACCCTCTTGATTTAGGCAAGTGGGAAGAAAGGAGGCCAATTTTGAAAGTGAAGGGCCATCTTTAATCTTTCCCAATTGCTCGTCAGAGGCCATTTCTTCCAAGTGTTTTCAAGATTGTACACAGGGGCTTTGGGCACTTGTGGATCTGCTCCAATGAGAATTTTCTCAACACCAAGTCTTTGAAGGGACCTGGAATCAAGAGTCATAGCCCCTAGATGCAACTTCTTCCTTTCCTATTGGAGAGGTGGGGAGTGATGACAATGGCAGTATGCCAGGCCTGCTCTTACCAGGCGGTTTTCCTTATTACCTTTTCTTTGTTAAGAGAGAAGGCAGTGAAGGCTCACCAATGGGGAGCTGGGAACCAAGTGGGAAGGCGTGCAACATCCAAAAATGACTCCGATGCAAAAACATGACTTGGAAAAGAAAAACATTAGTCTGACGCCTCACTTGGGAATTTGGCAGCTCATGCAACACACCTATGTTCCCTCTATATCCCACTTGGCTTTGCTGCCACCCCAGACATAAAATAAAGCAAGGATTTCAAGGGGTTGAACAGAATTGCCACGAACATTACTGCTATCATCCTTTTAGGGGCCTGATGGCCATGCAACCTGCTGAGTCCATTTAGCTCTCTTAATGACAGTCTCGTTTGAATTTCCACAGGATGCTTTCAAATCCAGACCTGAACACAGGGGTCATTTTTGAGTGGTTTTTCCTCCTTTGCTCATTTCCTAAAAGATGATGGGGTTGCTGCATGTTTTTCTCAATGGTATGGCTTTGTTTATGAGTTCAATCTAATACCAGGCTAATGGTTGGTGCTTTCTCTTCCTGATTGTGACGAGTCTGCCAAAGTCCAGTACTCAAACCAATTCTAGTTAAGTACGTTGGGTTGCCGTCCCAATTATGTGCTATGGGGTGGGTTTGTATGCATGCATGCAGACACCACTGGGTACTATTAGGCCACTTTAGGCATGAAATGAATTGGCCATCTTCCCAAACTATTGTCCCCTTCATGGTTCTCCCTGGCCTGCCTAGGCATCTGTATTTTTAGAGAGGATACTTTTTAGTCCAAATGAGTCTCTAACTGGTGCCATTTCACACAATAAAACCAAGTTAGGAATGTTTGAGAGAATAAGGAGATGTGCCAGTTGGGGTGAATGCAAAGGATGAATTAAAAAGTATTTATTAAATGCTTTTATTTGTTGTCAGTCAATTGTTTCAGTTGTATCCAACTCTTTGTGACCCCATTTGGGGTTTTCCTGGCAAAGACATTGTAGTGGTTTTGCCATTTTCTTCTCCATTTTGGAAACTGTGGCAAACAAGATTAAGTGACTTTCCCAGGGTCATATAGCTAGTAAGTGTCTGAGGCCATATTTGAGCTCAGGAAGATGAGTCATCCTGACTCCAGGCTTGGCACTATGTCCCCTGGGCCACCTAGCTGCCCTGGCCCATACCTACATCCTTGTAAATGGGAGGTAGCATTGAGATTAGCCATAGTACAGAACTGGAAAGAAGCTTAAACCATTTAGTCCAACCTCTTCATTTATCAGAGGGGGAAATAAAGGCCCAAAGAGGGGAAAGGACTTGCCTATGGTCACACGGTAACAGTAAATGGCAGATTTGGGACTCGCACTCAATGCTGCTTGTCTCAGGCAGTTCCAGTGCTCTCACCACTAGGCCATGGCCGCTTCTTTCTGCCATACTGAGCTGTGTTAGTAATGATGGCAGGCCACATGCCAAACCACTTGAGAAAGATTGCTCAGCAGTCCATAAAGTGGTAATCCAATATGGTGGTCTTCATGTTTATTTAGGCTTTTAGTGCTGACAGTTAAGTGAGTCATTGATTAACTGGTCCCAACTTAACCATTGAAATGGCAGATGAAAGAAGACTTATTTCATGAAGTTTCAGGAGGTGGGATAAATCCAGAGTGGGCAGAATCTACAAATAGGGGGCACAGACACCAACTTGTTCCAGTAACAATGAGCCATACTTGAACTCTAGTGAAAATGCAACTTCCTAGCAGTGACAACAAGTCAACAAGTCTTCATCAGGCACCCGTCTAGGTACTGGGGGTATACAGGTGTTAAGGTAGCCTAAGTGACTAAATCAATCAAGTTATCTCACACTACTTAAAGTAAGTGATAATAAAGTGAGAACAATTTCCAATCAGTGAACATGGACTTTAGACCAAGTGAGAAAAGGACTTGACAGTGGAAAGCTGTTGCATAGAAAGAGTCTGTCTGAAACTTGGTCACATCCCATCTATAAATGGTCATCTATATAGACAGCCCTCTATAAATCATCATGTTAATTTAGAACTTGAAACATTATAGAAATTGGAGCAAGCACAGCATTTTAGCTTGGGCTTATCTTCCCAGTGTCCTATGGGTGTCCCCAGATCAGTTGATGGTAGGGTTTCCATCAAGAGTCAAGGACAGACTAGATATAAGTTCATGATTCTATAAGGAGCCCAGCAAAGGAGTGACACCAAACTCAAAGGGAACTTCTTGAGTAAAAAGGGATTTCCAATAACAAGGAGCTGTACTTTCTTTACCCTTTGCCACATGCACTAAGTTTGAGCCCATTTTGTATATATGTGGGTGAGAATATCTAATTTCAGTTGCATTGATTTTGTTTGTGCAAAAACTTAATTTAATGTGATCAAAATTATCCATTTTACATCCTGTAATGCTCTCTCGTTTGGTCATAAATTCTTCTCTTATCCGTAGATCTGACAAGTAAACTATTCCATGCTTCCCTAATTTACTTACAGTATCACCCTTTGTATCTAAATTATAACCTTACCTTGGTATAGGGTGTGAGATGTTGATCTATACCTACTTTTTGCCAAACTGCTTTCTAATTTTTCCAGCAGTTTTTGTCAAACAGTGAGTTCTTGTCCCAAAAGCATAAATCTTTTGATTTATCAAACACTACATTACTATGGTCGTTTCCTGCTATATATTGGGTACCTAATCTATTCCACTGGTCCCTCACTCTATTTCTTAGTCAGCACCACATTGTTTTGATGATTATTGCTTTGCAATGCAGTTTGAGATCTGGTATGGCTAAGCCATCTTTTTTTTTTTTATAAGCAATTGAGGTTAAGTAACTTGCTCAAGGTTACATGACCAGTTATTTCTGGGTGTGGTGCTGAGTATCTGAGCCCAGATTTGATCCAGGTCTTCTCAAAACTGGAGCCGGTGCTCTTACTCACTGTGCTACCTGGCCGCCCCTGGCTAAGCCATCTTTACATTATTTTTCCCACTGACTCCCTTGATCTTCTTGATCTTTAGCTCTTCTAGATGAATTTCATTATTTTTTTCTAGTTCTGTAAAAATAATTTTTGGTAGTTTGATGGATATGACACAGAATAAGTAAATTAAAATTTAGGTAGAATTGTCATTTTTATTATATTGGCTCAGCCTACCCATGAGCAATTAATATTTTTTTCAATGGTTTAGATCTGATTTTATTTGTGTGAAAAGTGTTTTGTAGTTGTTTTCATATAGTTCATGGGTTTTTCTTGGTTGGTAGACTCCCAAGCATGTTATATTGTCTACAGTTATTTTAAATTTTATTAGTATTTCTTATAATAAAAATGTATTTTTCTATCTCTTGCTGCTGGACTTTGTTAGTAACACATAGGAAATGGTGATGATTTATGTAGGTCTATTTTACATTGTGTCACCTTGCTAGTTGTTAATTACTTCAACTAGTTTTTTAGTTGATTCTCTAGGATTCCCCAAGTATACAATCACATCATCTGCAGTGATAGTTTTGTTTCCTCATTGCCTGTTCTAATTGCTTCCCTTTCTTTTTCTTCTCTTAATACTATAGCTAACATTTATAGTACAATAATGAATAATAGTGGTGATAAGAGGCATCCTTGCTTCACCCCTGATCTTACTGGGAAGGCTTCTAGCTTATCCCCATTACAGAGTGTCCCCATTTTAGATCGATTTTTGCTTTTTCTTTTTTGGAGGGGGGGAAGGCAGGGCAATTGGGGTTAAGTGACTTGCCCAAAGTCACTTGGATAGTAAGTGTTGACTCTGAGGCTGGATTTGAACTCGGGTCCTTCTGACCCCAGGGCCAGTGCTCTATTCACTGTGCCACCTAGCTGCCCCTTTACATAGATCTTACTTATCATTTTAAGGCAAGTTCCATTCACTCCTATGCTTTCTACTGTTTTTAATAGGAATGAATGCTGTGTTTCATCAAAAGGTTTTTTCTCCCTCTATTGAGATAATCATATGATAGTGGAGACCAATTTCAAGAGGAAGAGAGTGCTAGGGACTAGGGAGGATCAGGAATGTCCTCATGTAGGAAGTTATGTCTGAGCTGTACTTTGAAGAAGTACCATGAAATCAAGTCAGAAAGGGAGGCTGTGGCAGGCTGGCTGTGAATTACCAGGTTAAAGGATTTACATCTCCTATAGTCAATGGGGAGCCACTGAAGGTCATTGATTAGGAGTGATTTCTCATACCTGAGTATCAGAAAGTCACCTGTAACCCAGGTAACTATGACCCAGGAATCCTTGCACATGCATGGTAGGAAGACAACTTGGCAGTAGTGGTTTATTTCAAAATGTTTCATTCTCTCATTAGGGGGCACATGGATGCTTTTGTTCTATTCCTGGTGTTTGTACCTTTCTCCTCTCAGCATTAGGGCATTGTAAGTATAAACCCCAGCACCTTCAAAGGACATGCTGAGTTCCTATCTTGGGCACCTTTTCCCAGTTCCCAGTTCCTAAAGCCAAGTTATGGCAGGAGGATCTCCACAGGTGGCAAGGAAATTGACAGTAATGTCCAGTTCTGAGTGTGTGCAGGAAATGAACACCAAGGGCAGGGATATTAGAACAGCGGGGCCTCTCTGTAACTTGAGGGGTCAACAGGACATATTTAATAAAAAGCTTGCAGGAGGTTCTTGGAAAGATGAGAAGCTATCACAGGAGGTGAGAAAGGTGTCAGGAACGTGTGGAAAGTATGACAAATTAGCCAGTACAGACGTCAGCGGCATTCCAGTCACTGACCACTCTAATCCAAGAAACCCAATAAGGTACAGAGATCAAAGGATAGGGTGGCAACTACGAAGGCATCTCTACGTGGGGTAGAGGGCTCATTTTTCTGGGCCTCAGTTTCCTCATCTGTAAAACAGGGATAGGAAGACTACTAAATCTCACTGGGCTGTTACGATGTTCAAATGAAATAATATACTCTGCAAAGGCTTAAAGCTCTCTATAAATACCAAGAATGATTGTTGCCTCTGTATATTCCCATAAAGAGCTCTCCCATGGTGTGATGACATGTGATTCTGCTAGGCAGTTAGGTACCACAGTGGATAGAATGCTGTTCTTACAGTTATAGGAAGACCCGAGTTTGAGTTCTTGCCTCAGACACTCGGACCTTGGGCAAGTCACTTCTGTTTGCCTCAGTTTCCTCAGAGTTAGGACAAAAGTATCCATCTGTAAAGTGGACACAACACTAGTACCTACCTGCTAGGGTTATTGTGAGGCTCAAATTGAAATAACTTATGTAAAGTATTTTGCAAAACTTATGTCTTATTTATCCTTCATTCTTGAAGAGGACCATGACCTCAGGAAAGTGATTCAATGACTTGCAGCTGACTTGGATTTAAGTGAGGCAGGGCTGTGTAAGGTCACCTGCCTCACTTTCTCCTCCAGAGCCATCTGGGTCCAGTGGCAAGATACATAGATCAGGACGACTGGAGATGGCCCCCATCATAGCTATTATTAGTTCTTAAAACAACATGTCTGTGAGGTGGGGAGCTGAAGCATCGTCATTCCTGTTCTCCAGATGTGAACTAAGACTTTTAAGAGCTACAACATGCTCTCCCCACTACAGGCCTGTGAGAGAGGAAGAGAAGTAGGGAGTTTGAGTATTGCTAGCCCCACTTCACAAAGGAGCAAGCTGAGGATAAGGACCAGGAAGGGAAAGTCACAGGGCAGTGGTACCAAGACTCAAAACTCAAGTCCCTGTGAATCTAGTGCTTCATGCTGTCTCTCCTCTTCCCTGAGCCCTCCTTCCCCTGCCTTATATCTGGGGCTCTCGAAGGTGATGACCTACGGTGTCAGGAGGCAGTTTTCATGGTAGAAAGAACACTAATTTGGAATTAGACCTGGCCCCAAATCTTGCCTCTAAGATATGCTATACCAATGTGACCTTGATCAAATGACTTCCCCTTGTAGGGTATCAGCTTCCTATCTATAAAATTCGGGAGTTGGAATGGGGTCCTTTCTGGCTCAAAAACTCATAAACAACTATCCAAGCAGAAGGGCAATTTGGTCTGTGTCCTGAATAATCTCCTCATCATCATACGTTCTCAGGTAAAGGAGGAAAGGTGCCAGTTCCAGGCCCAGCATAGGAGACCTGGGGGAGAGGGTGAAGCAAGCACTGCTCACATTACCTTGCTGGTCAGCACACCAGAGAAATCAGAGGGGGAAATTCCCTGGGAGCTTCAGATAATGAACCCTGGGGACTTCCCCAGGTATGCTCTTCACTTTGCAAAAATCTCAATACCCATCCTCCCTCTCCCCCCCTCCAAAAAAAAAAAAGACATCAGGATTTTGGCCAACCAAATAATCCAATGGCAACAATGACAACCTTTTGGGGTGGCTAGGTAGCACAGTGAACAGAGCACTGGCTCTGAAGTCAGGAGGACCTGAGTTCAAATTCGGCCTCAGACACTTAACACAAAAACTAGCCACGTGACCTTGGGTGAGTCACTTAACCCCAATTGCCCTCCAAAAAAGAAAAAACAAACAAAAAAAAACAATGACAACCTTTCCTTCTCAAAGGCCCCTGGCATTCCATCTCCTCCACATGGATTTGGTCATCAGGTTTTTCTGCAGACCTTTCTCAATGACAAATACTAAAGCACCCACTCTTTGGGCACTCCTCCTCTCTGTCCCTTTTCTAGTGAAGGGGTGGAATTTGGCCTCACTGGTACACAATTACAGCTGGCTTTGGGTTGGTGGGCCACCTCTCTAGTGTTGACTGTTCTCTATAGCTATTTCCAATGTCTATGCTGCCTAAGCATCCCCCCTCCTAGTTCCTCTTGGCGGGCTGCTTAACATTAATATACACCCCAATTGTATCCCCTGCCTTCTGTCTACTTCTAGGGATCTGGTAGGAGAAAAGTACCGACCCCTGAGCCTGCTTTTGGCAGCCTGGAGCTGTGAACCCTGGGGCCATGGGCGTGGGATAGAGAAAGGAGACCTAGATGTCCCAACTTATGGAGGTTTCCTTACCCATCTGCCACTGTGGCCAGAGCTGCTGTGGGAGTCTGCTTGTGTTGGCAGGTGTGGGCCCAGCATTTGGGAGCAGCAGGAAGCAACCTCAGGGCTGGTAAATGGTGGGTGGTGATTTGAGAGACAGTCGGGGAGCTGGAAGTCAATGAGATGGAGGGAGAGGCACACGTGGATGTAGAGTTTGTGCGTCTGATTGGGATTTAGGGAGTGAGGAGGTCTGCTTGGAGCAAGTGTTTCTAATGGGTGGCCAATTGGGAGTGGTTTGAAGAGTGAGTCAGTGTAGGTATGTGCCTTGATGGGTGACCATGGGATAGGTGAGTGCTGTGGGGGGGGGGGCCCTTAGCACCAGGTGGGCATGCCAGGGCATTTGAGTGAGTATAATGGGCTAGGGGCATGAGATCTGACTTTTAGTTCATTTGGCAGCATTACCACCCCCCCTCCACTCCCAGCATATTCCAGCATGGAGTGGCCTATGATGAAAAACTTTGAAGGTTCAATTCTATCAAATACAATATTTCTGAATGACGGGCTTCTGTGTTTCTCTTGGTTTCTGTTTTGGGAGGAGAGTGTCCAGGGGGCACTGTCTAGTTTTTCCACCTAGAACAAACACTTGACTTTAAACAGCCTAGTCTGCCAGGAGCTTCTCTGGCTCCCCCTCCTCCCTCCCTGCCCTTGTAAGCAAAGCTCTGGTGGTAGAGAGGAGGCCACTGGTCAGTTAGTTTGACTCGAGGCTCTAACTATTAACAGTACAATCTTGGGAGGGAATTGAAGATTCATGCCCAACAGCCATGAACGGTTCACCTATTTCCCACATCTCTTCTAGACTTCTTCAATTACAGGCCTAACATTCACTGGCCTGGCTCCAAGCACACTTGCCCTGTCTTTCAAAGTGCTCCATGCCCCGGAATTACCTACGGCAGGCTTCTCCTTTCTTCCCCCATTCTTTCTGCTGCTTCTGGTCTCAGTGAGGCCTTGGAAGGAAATAAAGCTGATTGAATTAGTTTTGGTAGGGT
The DNA here is from genome assembly GCF_028583685.1 of Petaurus breviceps papuanus. NCBI lineage: Eukaryota > Metazoa > Chordata > Mammalia > Diprotodontia > Petauridae > Petaurus > Petaurus breviceps. The sequence goes on from NW_027187270.1 coordinate 1,507,872, forward strand.
GGAAACGAGACAACTTCTTCCCTTCCTCTCCTGAAGACAAAAGGCTGCTCTCTGAAGGCTTCAAGTTTTCTTCCACAATAGTTTTCGAAAGTAGCAGGGCCTAGTCTAGACTTGGTGAAAAGAGGACAGGAATGGCTATTTGGGTGGATGGACTGTTTCTGTCAGGAACTGCCTCCAGGAAGAACAGACTTGTGGTCAACCCACCCCCTTTGTCCCATTTGTAAGACAGGTGGTTAAGATCTGGGGTGTGCCAGGGACAGAACAAAGCTAACCGCCCCATTCCGGATCTTCTAGGAACTTAGGTCAGTTTCCTAAGAACCATGCTTCTACTCTTTTAGGCCAGGTATGGGAGCAGTACTTGGTAACCTATAACACTCAAGTCATAAAACTTAAGAATCAAACTGGGGTGGGAAATGGGAAGAGATAATACAAATGTATATACTGCTATCTTCCTTTGATGTTCCTAAACAAGAGACTTGAGGATGAAAGGGACCTTAGAGGCCATCTTGTCCAATCCTCTCATTTCACTGGTTAAACTGAGGCCCAGTGAGGGTAAGTGACTTGCCCAAGGTGACCCTATATCCAGTACTCTTTGCACTGTACCATAATGACTCCTAAGTGGCTTATGGTAGAAAGTTGTATTTCTTATCCTAGTCTAGTTTCCCCTTAAAAAGTACTGAAGCCCTTTGGGAGACTCAATTGTCCCAGAGGATAAATGATGCTTGTTCTTCATGATTTCACAAAATTCATTTTCAGTTGTTTTGTGGTTGTTCTTTCCATCATTTTAGCCATTGTGTATGCAGTTTTTCTTGTCTCTGCTTGCCTCTGTATCAGTTCATATATTTTCCCATACTTCTCTGTATTCAGGACATATGGCATTTCACGCAGCAATAACATTCCACTACAGTCACATATCACAAATGGTTTAGTTCTTCCCCAGTAAACAGGCATCGGCTTTGTTTTCAGTTTTTTTTGCTACCACAAAAGTGTTATTATATGCATCTTGGTGTATATAGAGCCTGTCTCTTCTTGTCAATAATCTCCTCAGGGTGCATGCCTAGCAGTGGAATCTCTGTATCAAAGGCTATGAATATTTTTAGTCATTTGTTTGCTTAATTCCAAATTGCTTTCCAGAATCCTTGTACTAATTTACAGCTCCACCCACAATACATCAGTATACCTATCTTTTCACAACCCCTTCAAAGTAACTACGGCCATCTTTGCCAATTTGCTGGGTGGGAGGTGAAACCTCAGGGTTGTTCTCATTTTTATTTCTCCTTTTATTAATTATTTGGAACATTCTTTCCTATGATTGCTATTTTTTTGCAATTGTTAAGAAGTTCCATTCATATTCTTTGACCACTTATTTATCGGGGAATGGCTTTTCAGCTTAGATATTTCCATCAGTTATCTATGTATCCATGGATATTAAACCATTGTAATGGGAATGTAAATTTTAAAGATCTTCCCTGCCCCTAGGCTAAAGTGCACCTGGAGCCTGGGGTGGGAGGCTTGTTTTTCAGTAGATACTTGCTGATTGGCCAGTGGGTCAATAAAAAAGTGAAATGTTCTGTGATTTGATCAGATGAAACCCTGGGAAGGCTTTGTCCAGGACCCCGGCTTTAAAACTCAGATGTTGTTTGGTATGGATGTAATGGTTGGACAGTTTGGAAATCTGTCTACTTGATCTGTTTCTGTCTTGATAATTGTCTGTATATTCTGAAGTTTGGGGTGCTGACCTTTTTCCCCTGAACTAGGTAAACGATACATATTTGACTGATTAAAGTAAGCTTGTTAACCCATTTTGAGTTGCTTTCCTTTATCAAAGCAGATCCAAGAACCTGTGGTGGCAACGACCCTGAGGACGCTTGGGGTGCTTGCTGCTACAACCATCATGGAAGATATTTCATACAAAAACTTTTTTTTCCTAATCTACTTATATTAAATGCATAAATTTTGTTTGTGCAAGTTTTTCCGTTCCATGTAACCAAAATTATCTTTTCTTTTTCATTCACAATCGCCTCTATCCCTTCTTTGGTTTAAGTATTCATATCCCCTACCCACAACTCTGCTCCTCTTTTACTTCTTATTTTGAAAGGTGTATGATCTTTTTAAAAAAAAATTCAGGTTGCACATTCATTTTGAAAATATTCAGGAATATGGTATGGAATATTATAGAATATTCAGGAATATGTTTGTCAGTACCCTATTTCTGCTATACTGCTTTCCAGTTTTTCTAGAAGTTTTTTTTTAATCAAAAAGGGAGTTCTTTCCTAGGTGATTTATGTTTTCTGGCTTATCAAACACTAAGTTAAGTTCAATTATTTCTGATTCTTGCCTTTCTTCTGTTCCATTGATCTCTGTTTTTTAGCTAATAACAGATAGTTTTGATGGTAGTGGCTTTAGAGCATAGTGGGAAGTCTGGAAATCCTATCCCCCTTTATTGCAATTTTTTGTCATTTCCCTTGATATTCTAGGTCTTTTGTTCTCCCGCATGAATTTCGTTATTATTTTGTCTGGTTCTTTAATGTACTCCTTTGGTAACTTAATTGGAATAGAGCTAAAGTTGTAAATTCGATTTTGGTAATATTGTCATTTTTTATTCTATTGGCCCAGCCAGTATGCTCAATATTCCTCCAAGCTATATGAGTTGCTTTTTATTTCTTTAAGGAGCATTTTGTAATTGAATATATCCAAGTATTGAATGTGCTTTGGTAGACTGATTCCCAACTAGCTTGTGCATTCTGGAGTGATTCTGAACAGGATTTTGAACTTTCTAAGAATTAGAACTGTTTCAAAGTGAGATGTCTCAGGAAGGAGTGAGCTTCTCCGTCCTGGAGATCTTAAAGCAAAGGTTGGAGAATCATTCATCAAGTTTGTTGCAGAAGGATTTCTCTTTTAGATATGGGTTGGACTAGACAACCCTTTCATTGAGGGCAGTTAGGTGACTCTGTAGTAGAGTGCCGAGCCTGGAGTCTGGAAGACTCCTCTTTTTGAGTTCAAATCTGACCTCAGACATTTATTAGCTATGTGATCCTGGGCAAGTCACTTCACCCTCATCTGTAAAATGAGCTGGAGAAGGAAATGGCAAACCACTCCAGTATCCTTGCCAAGAAAACCCCAAATGGGGTCACAAAGAGTCAGACGTGATTGAAATGACTGAACAAGTCAACATGCAGCCCAGAAACGTAATTCTATTTTAGTTTGACACCACTGCCCTAGAACCACCTCCTTCATTTGAACGAAAGTAGGTCAGAAAGGTAGTAAATGACTGAGCTGGGATTTGAATCCAACTCTCTTGACTCTAACAAACAATTTTTCCACTGACCTATACTCATTTTCACATTTTCTATCATATAATCTTTACAAGGCAGAGTTTGACATAACCAGGCAAGTTTTCAAAGGGAAAGAAATATACATACATATGTACCATGATAAAGAAAGCTGCGACCTCACTGGAGCTCCCGATTTGGAGGCCTGGGTATCCCAGCTAGAAGCCCCCTTATCTCCATTGATATATGCCATGTGTCCCCAAACTATTGGGATCATGGGACGAAAACTGGAAGGGACACGACTGAACAGTCCCCTCTATTTTATAGAGAAAATGGAGATCAAGAGAAATTGAGTGACTTAGCAAGGCCATACAGGTAATAAATAGCAGAACTGAGATTCAACCCAAGACTTTCTGACTCCAAAGCCAACATTTGTTTCACCTTGAACCTTATTAGTACAAACTTCCTAGATATGGTCCTGGTGACAAAAATGCAGAAGTACTTTATTGTACACAGCAAACACTTAATAGGTTGTCAAATTCAGTTGAATTGGACAAAAGCAGGCTCCAAAAGCCGGATGATAAATATTCAGGGTGAGCATTTACACCTTGGAAATCAACAAATGCTACAAATCAGGACTTGATTTATTGTTCTGTTGATTGTCTAGACTTAATAAAGTGATGGAGAAAATGTTAATGATGCCGATTCATCTTAACTGTGTGTCTTGGGGGCTAGTTGTTAAACATTTCCCAGCATACCTCTTGACTAAACCAAATCAAATTTCTGAATCGACAGGTCTCTATCACAGATCAGCACTGTGTCTTCCGGCCATGCAGAGGAATTCTCATGCTCGGGGCAAATTCTTTTGGAGGAGGGAGGGTGGGGGGAAGCAGAGGGGAGGGCAATTTACACAGCAGAGGTGCCACTGGTCTCTTGACTCCACTGTGAGCTCCCCTTGGATGCTGAGCAACGCATACAGAGACAGTCCAGTTCATGCCCTTGTAGCACAATCAAAAGGCCCCCATAATCCTAGGCATGTTGCATCCTAGGAAAGAGACACTATAATAACAGAACTTTGGGGTTGAAGGGCATGGGGGAGATGACTCCTCGGGATGGCAGGGTCTAAAAGTAGAATTGCCTAGTTAAACTGTGGGGTATGTCGGAAAGGTATACTGTCAAAAGACATGGGTTCAAATTCTGCCTCTGACACTTAATACCTGAGTGACCTTGGGCAAGTCATTTTTCTTCTCTGGGCCCCAGTTTCCTTATCTGTAAAGTGACAGGGTTGGACTAGAGGGTGTTTGAGAGGTCAGAACTGATTATCTTAGTGATGGCCAGAGGTCAAGTAGTTAGTTCTCTTTCTCTTAAACTTATTTGAAGTCTAACTCCCAATGAGTCAACTGGGCTTCATATCAATGTCTCATATCTCAATGCTGTGAGGTGTTTGCTCCACACGCAAATCGTGTGTCTCGCAAAGCGCTGTGACAATGCCACCTTCGTCTTTTGTCACCTTGTGGCCCTCTCCCTTATGTCCCCAAGAGTATCCTTGGGGAGAGAAGCAGCCTCTTCCTCCCCAGCTGGCTTGTTATTAAGTGACGCGGCAGGATCTCTCTTCTCAGATTCGGGTGAGCGGGTTTGGGGATGAAGAGTCAATATTCTTCCATTACATGACATCATCTTTGGCAATGTGTTCCAAATTGCTAATCAAGAACCTATGAATTATATTGTGACTACAATGTGGATACCTCAAGACGTCAGTGTCTCCAATGAGAATGACCTTGTTCATAGTATCCCTAAGTCCTCAAATGGGTGAGCTGCCAACCCTTTCATTTTACAGAGGGGAAAACTGAGGACCCCGGGGGCTGCCAGAAATCTTTCTTAGGCAGAGAAGTTGTGTCCCTCTTCTGCTCTTTATTCTCTAATGAAAAGAATGAAAAAGTATTTTAAAGCTGCTGCTTCGTGCCAAGCATTGTATTAAAGCTGGGGACACAAATAAAATAAATTGAAAACAAATAAAGAATCAAAGATAGTCCCTGCCCTTAAGGAGTCTATCCTAATAGGGGAAAACACATGGGGAAAGGGAGGAGCACTTTGGCCAGCAAAGTTACAGGGATCGTGAGTGGGACTAAAGGGGAGTAGACTGACATGCCCCATTAAGGAACAAGGTCAGAGATGACTTGACCATGTGTTCACGGTACCAGAACTGTGGATTAGGGGTTGGGGTGGCAAGGGAGCTGGAAAAAGGTATAAGCATTGACAAGGAAGTTGTGGAAAAGGAAACTGCACATGAGGGAGTGACATTACCCAAGGCCAGGGCTTTCCAAATATAGTGCTTTGAGAGAAGCCATCACCCTGGGAAAAAGGCCTCTAGGGCAAATTCAATGGCTTTTATTTAGCATTCAAGGCCTTCTACCACTGGGAGGTATGCTGCCTTTCTAACCTTATCTCATTTTACTTCCTTCCTCAAAGTTATTTTCAGCTAAAGTGGACAACTCTCTTTGAGTAGTTCTCCCACCTCTGGGTCTTTGCTCATTCCATTGCTTGGGTCTTCCTCCTGTCACCTGTTGAACTCCTGCCCATATTTTAAATTTGAATTGAAATGTTTTCCTTAGTCTCTTCCACTCTCTACCATCCCACAGACCTCACGCGGTATCATGATCTTCACCTTTCTAATGTACTGATCTTGTAAGGCTGTGTATTATAATAATGATTTCTGCAACTAATCAACAACCAGGTGTCAAACTCA